>NC_086103.1:159318791-159618791 GCF_963921235.1 Mobula hypostoma
ACCTGTGAGTTGAGGGCCCCCACTGCAGTACCTATAAAAGTAAGTAAAAAAAATCTATGTCCATTACACAGAAATGATTTCCCTGTGTATTCCCCCCATATATATTTTCTCATTTAGGTGGGGAAAAAGGAATGAAATGAATGAATTTTTAAAAAATTGAGTAATATAAAATCCACATTATAATACGTATTTCTCAATATAGGTATATCACCGTCTATTTTTGCTTCCGTTTAGCTTCTCAACATTTTAAAAGTTAGCCAAACCTTATGGCTCTTCTGGAGGAGGTGAGGGCTGTCCTCGGAGAACTCACAGTCTCTTCCTAATATCCTTCTCTCGTCCTGTCCCCGTCCCCTGCTTTCTCGGTTCTCTTACTATTTCCCAAGCAGATCGGGACAACTACTCAACCAGACTTTCCCTTGGTTTGACCACGCTAATGGGCAGTCCTCTGTTATTTATGTCTGTAGTCACCTCTTCCACCATCTGATATAGCTGTATCCCTTCTTGGTAAAATACCCTCAGTTTAGCAAGGTACGGGGTTTGGAATTTAATCTTTCTTTGCTTTAATATTCGTTTTGCTTCGGAATATTCCTTCTGTTTCTGTAGGACCGCTGGGGATAATCACGATCAAAGTACATTAACTTCCCGTTCCAAAACACCCTCTTCTTATCCCAGGCCCTTCGTAGGATCTCCGCCTTGCTCTTGAATCGAAGGAATTTAAGTACTATTGAGCGCGGTTTACTTTGTCTTTCTCCGGGAGGCCTCAGGACGAGCGAACAATGTGCCCTCTCAATTTCAATCTCCATAGTCGGGGGAATCTCCAGCACTTCCCGCAGCAGCTTTTCTACAAAGTCTATCATCGACAATCCCTCCGCTCCTTCGGGAACATTATAATTCCTGATAGTTTTCCGTCGCGATCTTCCCTCCTGGTCAAGCAATTTACTTTCCTGTTGATTTAATATTTTTATTGTCTTACTTAGTATCTGTTCCACGTTTTGCACGCGATCTTCCACCTTCTCAATTCGAGTCTCTGCCACCGCTATTTTCTGATTGACATTGGCGAGCTCTGACTTTATATCATTGAGTTGCTGTTTTATATCTTCTTGGACTTCCCTTATCTCTTCCAGAATCCTTATCATATTTGCCGCTTCGCCTGCCCGAGGCCCAGCGTCAGCCTCGCTGCCATGCGCACGTGGAGGAGAGCCACTCGCTGCACCTCTCTTCCACAGGCTCCGCAGTGGTGCTTTTTTATCTCAGATCTTTTTCACCATTCTTGCCCCCCTTATCAATTCAGATATTTTCGAAAGATCTTATATTTGATGTATTAACGGGGCAAAATATGCATTTTTCCGGAGGAGTGTTGATTTAAACCGCCATTGTGGACAATGACGTCACTGGAACATCAGTGCCAGCCGTTTTACATATCATGAACTAAGTCATCCAGATCTCTGAGCTCAACCTCTCACCATTTAAAAATTGAAGTATATTACAGGGCGAGTGCCCCTCATCCAAAATTCCAAAATCTGAAAACCTCCAAAATCCAAAATTTATTTGAGTGCTGACATGACATCACAAATGGAAAATTCCACAATGTGCTGGAAGGATTCCCAGGCAATGTGCAGATCTCTTCACACCAAAGACAGTTCTGAGAAGTGACCTCACATATGGAATGAACCGAAGTTATGGAAAATAGAAAAACACTGCATAAAGTGAAAAATGAAGATCTTGAAAGAGTGGATTCATCAGCATCAGAGTGAGCATATGCTCATCATAAAAAAAGGAAAAATCTATCGTGATGAACTGAGAATTGAAGGTAATTATGAATATTGAGTAGGCTGGTTACAGAAATTTAAGGAAAGGCACACCATTAAATTTTTAAAGGTTTGTGGTGATAAAGTATCTGGTGATCATGAAGCAGCAGGGAAATTCATTGATGAGTTTGCCAAGATCGTTGCTGATGAAAATCTAACATGCTGAATGGCTGCATCAGTACATTCTGTATGTGTGATGAACAAAGACTGCGTACTGGTTGCACATAAGTTCAGAGTTGGAAATGATGGCGATCCCAAGCAACCTCATTATATATTCCAAAATCCAAAACTGCTCTGGACCCAAGCTTTTCAGATAAGGGGTATTCAACCTGTATCTGCTGAAGACTCTTAACAGGGTGAAGCAGAGGGGGTATTTCTTGTTTTGGAAATATTTCATTTAAAATGAAGTGTCATCCATTTCTGAATGAGAAAGCAATGTATATTATTTTCAGAGAGATATTGTGCCTGCCAAAATAGACAATATCACATTTTTCCAAATTATACTCTCTCTCAGTCAGATCTTTGCCAACTCACTTACCCTAGCTATGGCTCTTTGTAGTCTCTTTTCATCCACTTCACAATCCCTTTCCACCATTCTTTGCTTCATCAGCAAATTTAGAAATCACACTTTTGACATCTTCTTACAAGTCACTTATATAAATTGTAAAAAGTTGTGATTCTAACACTGACCCATGCAGCACACAACTCTTTACATATTACCAAACAGAACAAATTCCATTGATGCCATCATCTCTGTTTCTGTTAATCATCTTCTGTCCATGCCAACATGCTGCTGACTACATCATGAGCTTTTACATTTCTGCAAAAATGTTTAATGTAGCATCTTATCAAGTGCCTTCTGGAAGTCTAATATGCAAGTGTCACTTCAAAGACCTCCAATACATTGGTCAAACATGGTCTCTCTTTCAGTAAAACCACCTGATAACCTTGCATTTTCTGAATACCCTAAAATACCCAGGGGCTTTGGGGTTCTGTTGTTTCTATCATTCATTCTATGCAGTTTCATGTTTCTTTGATGTCTGTGAAGAGTAAGAATTTCAGACTGTACACTGTATACATTCTCTGATATTAATTTGAACTATTTGAATAATGTGTTTAATAATAGATTCCAACATTTCCCTAAGGGGATCACATTGCTTACTACATGTCCTCCATCAGAGTCCTGGAACAGACTCTTGCTTCCAAATGCTGTGCTGGGAAAAGGTTACCAGAAAGATGTAGAAAAAGATTTAAGTATGTTTTTCAGGAATCCTTGGAAAAAAATTTAATGTTGCCAGTGACTCCTGGGATCTCTGGCCCATAACCATGCAGCGTGACACTAAACACTAGAGTACTACAGCGCAGTACAGGCCCTTTGGCCCTCAATGTTGTGCTGACCCATATATTCCTTAAAAAAGTATTAAACCCACACTACCCCATAACCCTCTATTTTTCTTTTATCCATGTGCCTGTCTAAGAGGCTCTTAAATACCCCTAATGTTTTAGCCTCCACCACCATCCCTGGCAAGTCACCCACAACCCTCTGTGTAAAAGACTTACCCCTCATGTCTCCCCTAAACTTCCCTCCCTTAACTTTGTACTTATGCCCTCTGGTGTTTGCTATTCATGCCCTGGGAAACAGGTACTGGCTATCCACCCTGTCTATGCCTCTCATAATCTTGTAAACCTCTATCAGGTCCCCTCTCATCTTTCTATGCTTCAAAGAAGGAGCTTTTGGGATCCTGTCGAGAGTATCTGTTTTACTGTAAATATATCAGACACACATGGATGCTCAGCATAACTCTGGAAGTAGTGCACCACCACACAAACTGCCCATCCTCCTGTCCCATCATGAACCTCCTGTACCCATTTATAGCAAGAATCAGCAGTTCCTAAAGTGGCCTCATTAAGTCCTCTCCAAGACTTAGAATTGGAAATTCTTTTCAAATCCCTTCTTAAATCATTGATGCTGATTGACAACCTTGGAAGAAGAAATTAAGTTCAAGAAGTTGAAAATGCCATTTCCTTTCCAATGGTAATAATTATTAAACTGCAGGATTTTCTGCTGAAAAAAATTATGCAATTTCAAGTCTGCAGTAACATATTTACAAATATCAATTTGTTTAAAGATGAAGTTTTAACAGTTGCACAAAAAACATCCCTTTACTTTGGATCAGTTTTCATTGGAATATTCAGCATTGCAATTTGATGACTTACTTTTAAATGTACAGTATGCATGGTAAAACTTCAAAGGTTATAGCACTTCTCTGAAACAAGCACTATATTCAAACCAGACTCTCCAAATTACACACATTCTTCTTCAGGAACTTCAGACACCCAAAATTATTTTGTTCCCTCTCAGACTGACTTTCCAACACCACTATTATCTTAGAGGGTTGCAAGATGTAATTTTTTTTCACATTCAGTTTAACATTATGAACTCTGCATTAGAAATTTAGACCTGTTGATTGGTGAGACAGGGTTAAAGCACATCACATAGCATTTTCTCCCATTTCTCAATCAACCGCTTAATCCTGCTTTCAATGCCTCTTAATTACCGCATTTAATAAGGAATAGAATATATAAAGACTTGTCCTGAATTATTAAAATATATCAAGTTTAAAGAACTGCGTTTACTTAACCTAAAGCAGGATAATCAATTGGTAAACAATTACCATGAAAATAATGTAACAATATACATTTTTTTCAAGCTTATGTGAGGGACACTTCTTAACGTTTGCTGCTTCCAGCTTCTTGGAATGTGATTCCTAAAGTTTGAAATCTGCGCGCCTGAGTTGCTTAGAGGGACAGGCACAAGAAGTTCAATTAGCTTTGCAGGTACACCTGCCTCTGGGTAAAGACTTAGCCTGGTTAGTGGACTTTAATCATTACCTATTATTAAATTCATAAGCCCCACTACATTGCATTTGCAGAATGACTTGCAGCTTCAAATAATTGATAAAATGCAGCTTCCCAGGTACTTTCAGCTGGGATCAATTTCTTTTTTGTTATGTATACAGAATGGTAAATTATTAAACCAAGCCAGGAAGCAAGCATCGATTGATGTTTATGCAAAGACATAATGAAATTTTCTGATTTTCTGAATCGATTAAGTATACTTATCAATTTTTAAAAAGTGTTGTTCTGCAATAACAGGAAGCATTCACAAGCCGCAATATATCAGTACAAACAAACTATGCATTGATGTCTTGCATCAACAGCTTAGGGCAAAACCACCAGTACTTCTATCAGTAGCTCTTTGAAGTGGCTGATTTAATCTTTTTGACCATGGCTTAGGGGTTGCTTAAGAGGATTCCCCTTTCTAATCCTGAAATGCTATTGATAAAGCTGTGAGCTACCATGGTAAAGAAAACTGGACCAGAAGTAGACCCTTCAGCTTTTTTTTGCTGTTCAATTAGAATATGCCTGATCTACTAGCCTTTATTGCTTATCCCTTAATATTACTTTAAACATAAATATGTATAACAATAGTCTCAATACATTGTAGAGGTGAATTCCTGATGTTCACTGTATGAAGAAGTACTTCCTGAGTGGGAGAGCTTCAATTGTTATTGCTCCCTGCTCAGGATTCCCACAGCAAGGAAATGCTTCCTCTCTATTCCTCACGCTTAGCTCCCTAACTCTTCAAAATTATGTCAAGTAGACGTTCCCTTAATCTTCTCCCTTTTCACCGTATCTCTTCATGCCCTAACTAATCAAGAACTTATCAACCTCTGCTTAAGTATACCCAATGGCTTGGCCTCCACAGCTGCCTGTGGCAACAAATTCCATAGATTCACCACTCTCCAGCTAAGGAAATCCTTTCCCACCTCCTTTTTTAATGGTTGTTTCTTTAGTTTGAGTCTGTGTCCTCTGGTCCCAGACTCTCCCATTATAGGAAACATCTTCTCCACATCCACTCTTTCAAGGTCTTTCAATATTCAAGAGGTTTCAATAAGATACTCCATCCTCATCCTTCTGCATGGAGTGGAGTGCCTCAGGGATCTGTTCTGGGACCCTTACTCTTCATGATTTTTATAAATGACCTGGATGAGGAATTGGAGGGATGGGTTAGTAAATTTGCTGATGACACAAAGGTTGGGGGTGTTGTGGATAGTTTGGAGGGCTGTCAGAGGTTACAGCAGGGCATTGTTAGGATGAAAAAATGGGCTGAGAAGTGGCAGATGGAGTTCAACCCAGATGAGTGTGAGGTGGTTCATTTTCGTAGGTCAAATATGATGGCAGAATATTGTATTAATGGTAAGACTCTTGGCAGTGTGGAGGATCAGAGGGATCTTGGGGTCCGAGTTCATAGGACACTCAAAGCTGCTGCGCAGGTTGACTGTGGTTAAGAAAGCATTCAGTGCATTGGCTTTTATCAATCGTCGGACTGAGTTTAAGAGCCGAGAGGTAATGTTGCACCTATTTAGGAACCTGGTCAGACCTCACTTGGAGTACTGTGTTCAGTTCTGGTCGCCTCACTATAGGAAGGATGTGGAAACCATAGAAAGGGTGCAGAGGAGATTTACAGGGACGTTGTCTGGATTGGGGAGTATGCCTTATGAGAATAGGTTGAGTGAACTCGGCCTTTTTTCCTTGGAGCGACAGAGGATGAGAGGTGACCTGATAGAGGAGTACAAGATGATGAGAGGCATTGGCCGTGTGGATAGACAGAGGCTTTTTCCCAGGGCTGAAATGACCAACATGAGAGGGCACGGTTTTAAGGTGCTTGGAAGCAGGCACAGAGGAGATGTTAGGGGTAAGTTTTTTTACTCAGAGTGGTGAGTGCGTGGAATGGGCTGCCAGCGACGGTGGTGGAGGCGGATACAATAGGGTCTTTTAAGAGACTCCTGGATAGGTACATGGAGCTTAGAAAAATAGAGGGCTATGAGTAACCCTAGGTAACTTCTCAGGTAAGGACATGTTTGGCACAGCTTTGTGGGCTGAAGGGCCTGTATTGTGCTGTATATTTTCTCTATTTCTATGTTCCTATGTTTCATTCTTCTGAATTCCAGTGAGTGCAGGCCCAGAACCATCTCAGCTCTTGGTCTTCATATGGTGAAACCTTCATTCCTGGAATCATTCTTGTGAATCTCCTCTGAACCCTCTCCAATGTCAGCACATCCTTTCTTAGATAAGTGCCCAAAACCGCTCACAATACTCCAAATGAAGCCTTATCAGTGCTTTATAAAGTCTCTTTCTTTCTTTTTAAATCTTTTTATTGAGTAAGTATACAAAAAAGGTAAGCCATATAAACATTAATACAATGTTAAAGTATAATAAAATTCCAAAAGGTATCAATACCAAAAAAAATACTACAAACAATGTAATTTAAACATAAGAAACCAAGATAACATAATAGTATACTAAATTTTATATATATCAATGGAAAAAAAGAAAGAAAAACCCCAGAAAAAAACCCACCGTGCAACTAACTAAAAGCAAGGCAAAGCAATGGGCTAACTTGAAACCAAACAGAGTTAAACTTAAAATCACGTCCTCAATCCCGACCTCCATTAAAAACAGTGAAAAAAAAACAAGGGTAAATATTACATTAAATGAAAATATCGAATAAAAGGTCCCCAAATCTGTTCAAATTTAAATGAAGAATCATAAAGGTTACATCTAATTTTCTCCAAATTCAAACATAAAATCGTCTGAGAAAACCAAAAAAAGGTAGTTGGAGCATTAAGCTTATAAAGTCTCAACATTTCATCCTTGCTCTTACATTCTGGTTGTCTCAAAATGAATGCTAACATTGCACTTGCCTTCCTCACCACAGACTCAACCTACAAATTAATCTTTAGGGAATCCCGCACAAGGACTCCCAAGTCCCTTTGCACCTCAGATTTTTGAATTTTCTCACCATTTAGAAAATATTATGTGCTTTTACATCTTCTAGAAAATGCATTACCATACACTTCCTGACACTGTATTCTATCTGCCACTTTTTTGCCCATTCTCCTAAACTAAGTCCTTCTCCAGCCTCCCTGCTTCCTCAACACTACCTGCCCCTCCACCTCTCTTCATAACAACTGCAAACTTTGCAACAAAGCTGCCAATTCCATCATCCACATCACTGACATATAACGTAAAAAGAATCAGTTCCATTACAGACCCCCATGGAACACCACTAGTCACCAGCAGCCAACCAGAAAAGGCTCCTTCTGTTCCCACTCTTTGCCTCCTGCCAACCAATCAATGCTCTATCCATGCTAGTATTTCTCCTGTAATAAAGAGGATGCTGTCTAAGTTGCATGCCATCTTGGTCAATGTCTCCCATCCACTACATAATGTACTGGGTGGGCACAGGAGTACATTAAGCCAGAGACTCATTCCTCCGAGATGCAGCACAGAGCATCATAGAAAGTCATTCCTGCCTGTGGCCATCAGACTTTATAACTCCTCCCTTGGAGGGTCAGACACCCTGAGTCGATAGGCTGGTCCTGGACTTATTTCATAATTTACAGGCATAATTTACATATTACTATTTAATTATTTATTACTATTTTCTATTACTATTTATTATTTCTATGACTATCACTATTTACTAACAGTAATATTATTATTACTATTTCTATTACTATTTATTATTTATGGTGCAATTGTAACAAAAAACAATTTCCCCCGGGATCAATAAAGTATGACTATGACTAATACCATGTTAAACAGTCTCATGAGTGGCATCTTGTCAAAGGCCTTCAACAAATCCAAGAACACATCATCCACCAATTCTCCTTTGTCTGTCCTACTTGTTATTTCTGCAAAGAATTCCAACAGATTTGTCAGGCAAAGGTTTTCCCTTAAGCAAACTATGCTGACTTCAGCCTATTTTATCATGTACCTCCAAGTACCCTGAAACCACCTCCTTAACAATCGACTCCAACATTTTCCCAACCACTGAAGTCAGATTAACCAGCCAATAATTTCTTTTCTTGTGTCTCTCTCCCTCCTTCAAGAATGAAGTGACATTTACAATTTTCCAGTCCTCCAGAACCATGGCGGAATCTGTTGATCTTAAATTGAGGGAAAGAAAATAACTCCCAAGTGATAAAATTTTATGTTAGAGCATTACTCTCAATATGCAACAACGAACATACATTGTGACCGCCTAATGGTCACAATAAACATGAGAACAATAGTGAGCAGTTAAAGTGAACTGCTTCAGCCCCATTTGGAATAAGTACACATTTTAGGTCACTCTACCATGGTAAAAAGAAAAGGCTCCTTAAGGACTCCTGAACAGCTTAAAAATGACAGAAATACAATGGTTGGGCTGTTGCTTGATACAAATCCCAGCTCTCTAATATGACCTTATTTTCTTGCAGTTTCCCCCATGCATTTTTTGTAAAGGGGCTTGATGTCAAAGAGTACAGTTTTAACCTTTTTGTGAGGAATGAGAGATAAGAATTTTTTTTTAAACAAATGAGTCCCTGTAATCTTGGAAATAGGCAGTAACTGTGAAGCCAAAGGTTCACTATTGCTCACAGTTGATGCTAAAACATTATGGGCATTGGTTCACCACACTACCTGACACAGAAGCTGCAGGTATACTCTGTTCAGATGGCACAGATAATGCATTGTGGATGCCTTTGTGATACTTCACTCTTATCAAGACCTGAAGTTTTACACACAATAGCTTTTACTCAGAATGCAGTGTGATGGTCAATATTTTGTTGCTTGAGTGACCTGTACTACTAATGGATGCAATAATAAAAGTTGCATTTCCTTTTTTTGCAAGACCTGCAGTATATTTTGATTTAGATTTAGACAGAGATACAGCACAGAAACAGGACCTTCTGGCCCAATTACACCCAAACTAACCCATACGTCCTTGGATGTGGGAGGAAATGTACAGGGTCACAGGGAGAATGTACAAACTCCTTACGGACAGCGGCAGAAAAGAACCTGGGCTGCTGGCACTGTTGTAGCATTACATTAACCATACCACTCCATTTATCATAGCAGAGTTATTGTAAATATTGATTTCCTCCTGTTTGAATTTTTAACACTTCAGAAAATATTGAAGAGATTAGAGTTTATCTCAGCACTACTTCTTCTTTAGTCAAGAACACACAGCAGCATCTCCACTTCCTGAGGAGATCGAGGTGATCTCCTCTCATCTATCCAGCAACCTCTTTGACCCCCGACCATCAGGCAGAAGATACGGCAGCATTAGGACAAGAACTGTTAGGTTGGGACACAGCTTCTTGCCCCAGGCCGCAAGACTACTGAACTCCCTGCCACCACCCAGGTCTCACCATGTAGAAGCAACAGCAGCGTTATACTATTTACATTTTAATGCATCATATATGTATCTTGTTATTTGGTAATTTATTAATTGTGGTAATATTACTTCATGTGCTATGTGTGTGAGTTACATGCTCTGTGTTATGCATTTTGGTCTGGAGGACCATTGTTTCGTTTTGTGATATACATGAGTATAATCAGAAGTGGAACTGGAACTTGAACTCATTTCTTAATGTGTTTTTTTTTGTTAAGTATGTGCTAATCAGCGGTATTTCAGGTGATAAACATTTCATGAACGAAGCCAGAGTGACCCACAGGGCCCAGGCCATATGTTTTAGCCTTGGCACAGGAAATGTGTCAGTGACTGAGGGCAGCTGCCTCTTCTTCCTGTGGGTCAGCAGGGCGTCAGGTGCAGAGCGTTACCATCTGCAGCAATCACACCCCCAGGCAAACTGAATCAAGAAGACAGCACTCCCCTCTGCTAATACCCTCATGTTTCGCTGTTGGTCAGCACTGTGAAATGCAGTTAAATAGCACTCACCGATTAGAGAATTGCCTGATCCATGGTTCAACATGGATTACTCTTGCTGTTCCTGCTCCACTGAATGTCAGGATGCAGTTGCCAACTATTTATGTGCCTCCAAATGTTAAAGAAGTTGTTGTTTTGTGGCAGTGCAAGATATAAAAACTTTTATCATTTTAAATAAATAAATACAGTACTTTGCAAACATCTTTGGCATACATACTGTGTATAACTAGGGTACCCAAGACTTTTGCACAGTACTGTATTTGTCAACGTTGAGTGGAGGGGTGAGTTTGTAAACTGGCAGGAGCGAAGGATTTCGGGAATGGTGAGGGTGCAGTGCTGTGGGAGGGGTGTGGGACTGGTGGCAGAGAAGGAGTGCCTAGACCAGGTTGGGGGGGGGATGGTGGTGCACTGTGTGGCACTGGTGCAAACATGCCCATCCTGACACACCAGGCAAGGTCATTTGATTCCAAATAATTGATCATTCCAGATTGTCTTTCTAGTGCTTTCCACTCCCTCCCCTCTCCTTTCCAACTTTCCCCTTTTCCCAACTATGATTCTGTCACAATGGGGGCATTGAGAACGGACCCAAATGCAAGACACAGACACTGAAGTACAAGGAACAGGACTTGACTAGAGTAGGGACGTGACAGGATACAGACAGGGAGCAGGGACAAGAACACAGACTTGGGCTAGGACATGGACTAGACACAGGGAACCCGGACAAGGAACTATAAACTAGGAGCCTGGGCTTGGACTCCAAGCCAGAGACTGGACAAGGACCCAGGGTCTGGGTCTTGCCTCGCTCTCAGACCCCAGAACTAGGCAAGGACATGACATGGCTACAGGACAGGACATGGCTGAGGTCTTGGCTCTTGAGGCTTGAAGCTGGGGACTTGGCTCTTGAGGCCAGAGCTGAGAGACAGGCTGGGGTCTTGAGGCCAGAGCTGGGAGACAGGCTGGGGTCTTCTTCTTGAGGCTTGCGGCTTGAGGCCCGCAGGGTGGGGGCTTGGTCTGGAGGCCTACAGGCTGGGGGTTTGGTCTTGAGGCTGCAGAGGCTGATAACTTGGAGGCTGGAGCTCAGAGACAGACTGGGAACTGTACATCAACATAGAGCCGGGACTTATCCTTCAAAAAGCTGGGACTCATCTTTAACATGACACTAACATAAGATTGGACAGTACATAGATATAGAGCTGGGACTTATCCTTAGACAAGCTGGGACTTAACTTTATCTCCACACCAAGGTGGGACAGGTCCACTGTCAGATAACAGCAGAATGGCCAGACTTACCCAACAGAGGCAAAGACAAGACAAGACAGGACCCCCCGCAGGGCAACGTTGGAACGGCCTGACTTATCCCACGGAGGCAAGGACAAGACAAGCAGATCCCCCTGCAGGGCAATGGCAGAACAGCCTGACTTACCCCACGGAGGCAAGAACAAAACAAGACAGATCCCCGCGCAGAGCAACAGCAGAACGGCCTGACTTACCCCACAGAGGCGAGGACAATAAGAAACAAACACCGAAGAACAACAGACCATTCTACCTCTGCATTGGGGTTGCTCCAAGTCGCAGTTCGGCCAGCAACCTCAGCTAGCTACGGAAACAGCCGGATCCCTACCTAGCTCGGAGTAGCTGGCAGCCACTCAGCTGGCCCGGGAAACAGCCGAATCCATACCGCAAAGACAGCTCCGACTACCGACAGCAAGGCTCCATGAGGGGATGTTTCCCCAATGCGGCCTAAAGATGGCAAGTGTCCGCCCTAGCCTTCCACCGGCGGGTTGCTGCTAGGGGATTTTGACAAGACAAACCAGCAGCCCACAGTCATCCCAAAGGCTACTTATATTCCAAGCCCCAAGATGGGAATCAGGTGCCTATGATTAACTCAACTAAAACAAGGGACAGCTGGAAGATCCGGAGTCCTAAGTCCACGAACCGGACCGTGAACCGGAATGCGGACTTCACAGACCGGACCATGACAGATTCACCTCTACCTGCTCCCTTCCCACCCTCAGTCCACAATACAGACACCTATCAGATTCAGAATTATCATCGCTCACATATAACATGATATTTTTTCTGTGGCAGCTGTACAGTGCAATACATAAAATTATTACAGTACTGTGCAAAAATCTTAGATACCCTGGTGCTTTTGTTCTCTCTCTCTCTCTCTCTCTCTCTCTCTCTCTCTCTCTCTCTATCTATCTCTATCTATCTATCTATCTATCTATCTATCTATCTATCTATCTATCTATCTATCTATCTATCCTGGGTGAAGTTTTGGGGCATCTAGGACAAATATAAAAAGCAGGAATGCAACTGAAAATACTGAGAAAATTTAGCAGGTCAGGTAGCACCCATGGAAAGAGAAACCAAGCAAGCATTTCAAGTCAATGACCTGTCTTCAAAACTAGGAAAAAAATTAAATTAAAATAATTGTTAGGACACAGTGAAATGGTGAGAGAGAGAGTGAGTAAGTGAGTGAGAGACGGGAGAAAGAGTGACAAGAGAGGGAGAGAGAAGGGAGAGGAAGAGATTGAAGAAAGAGATGAGAAAGAGAGGTATCAGGAGATTAGGATGCTCAACACTTCTTTCCCAGGTACATTTGACAAAAGTCAGCTTTAATTAGATAGTTTTGAGTTAATATTTGCATGCAAGGAGGAGTCAACTGAACACAACACAATTTATATTTCATTTACAAATTTAATGTTCAGATCATCTGGTACATTTCTAGGAGCAAGTCTTTCTGAAAAAATACAGAATCATAGCTTCACACATAACAAAAACAGGCCATTCAGCCCACCTGTCCATGCTTGGACTTATCTATACTGGTCCAGTTTACAATTATTTGATCAATAGCCTCCTATACCTTGGTACTTCAAGTGTTTGTCTAAATGCTTCTTAAATGTTGTCGCTATTCCACCATCTTCTCAGGCAGTGTGTTCCAAATTTGAATCTCCCTTCATGAAAAGAAGAGAAGTTCAAATGAAAAACTCCAACCCACCCCACCCCACCCCACTAACCCCCTCCCCTCCCCATGCAGATTCCTTCTGTTGCACAGCAGGGAGGCTCCTGGAGCTGGCAGACCGCAGCTTTGAATTTCCACTGCTTATTCTCTACTAACAGCTCTGGAAGGAAAAGGGGCTCATAGGGAACATCTCCTGGGACATTGCAGGTATCCATCCTCTCAGATTGCCATGCTTAATATGCAAGTCTACACCTTTAATTACATTCTCTTAACCCAGTGTAGTAGAAAATAACAACATAGGCTTTATACCTCTGTATAAAGGTATATAGAAAGGTATAACGCTTGATATATGCTTCTGCATATACCTCTCAACTTAATATATTTTTGTTCTTGGTTTAGACACCCCCAAAGGGATAAAAAAATCTTTCTTCTTTTTCTATCCCTCTCATAATTTTGTTTATCTCTGTCTGGACCTTCTCAACTTCTTTTGTTCCAGTGAAAACTAACTTATCCAGCCTCCCCTAAAAACTGAACCTGACTAATGTTATCCTCTTTTTCATGCTGAGAATCATACAGTAACTTTCTGTTCTCCAAGGTGTCTATAACACTGCAGGACGCTCCACCTTCAGTGCCTTGCTATGTGAGACTGATGAAGTGTAATGAAAAGTCTGGCACCTCATGCCTTCACTTATACTTCAGTGACCTGCTGCTTGAAGTGATGCCACTTACATTCTCTCAATCTGCTCATTTCCAAAATAATTAGTGTAGTTTGGTGCTAGAAAACTCTAACTGCAATGGTCTCTCTGCTTTGTGAAGATGATGGTCTATTGTTAAGTGGAGTCATTAGTGAATCCACTTAGTCAGTAAACTGACACTCATTCTGCCCAACAGCCTATCTGTTCCTTGACAGGACACAGCCCTGCTTAACATTGCTTCAGGGACTGAAGCTGTCACTGGAGTTGTTTAAAGATTATTTTTCTAATGCAGCCCTCTTTTCCCTCACACCCCACTTCTTGAAACTGTTAATTGTAAACGTGCAAGCCTGTACAAAAAATCTTCACCTGCTGTTCCACTGTGAAAACATTACAGATTGAATATCAGGAGTTTCCGCTAATTTACCCCTGCCCAACTCTACCCCTGATATGTATATGCCTAAGGAATGGCAGCAACACTTCAGCCATGAACTCTGGTGCCCCATATGCCTATGTCCATAGCCCCTTACTTTACTCCCAAATACACTCATGACCGTGTAGCTAGATTCTGCACTAAGGACATCCATAAGTTGCAGATGACACCACCATAGTGGGCTGGATCGTAAACAATGATGAGATGGAGTGCAGGAAGGAGAATGAGAGCCTAGTGACATGATGCCAAGATATCAACATTCACCTTTCAGGAAAAGGTGTAGATAGTCAGAGTCTTTTTCCCAGGGCTGAAATGGTTGCCACAAGAGGACACAGTTTCAAGGTGCTGGGCAGTAGGTACAGAGGAGATGTCAGGGGTAAGTTTTTTACGCAGAGAGTGGTGAGTGCATGGACAAGACAAGACAGGCAATGGTGGTGAATAGAGGGCTATGGGGAAGTCTAGTAATTTCTAAGGTAGGGACATGTTCAGCACAACTTTGTGGGCCGAAGGGCCTGTATTGTGCTGTAGGTTTTCTATGTTTCCATGTTTCTAAAAAAAAATGCTGGTCGTTGTTTTCAGGAAGAAGGGTGAAATGTAGGCCTTTGTCTGTACAAATGGTATAAAGACGAAGATAAAACATAGAAGAGTGGAGTGGAGTACTCTTGGCCTGTGATATTGTGTTGAACCATTAACCTAATTCAAGATGAATCTAACACTTCCCTCCCACACTTCAGCAAGATGTTTGAGAGATTCAAGTTCCAGGATGTAACTATCACCAAGAACTTGTCCTGTCCAGCCGTGGAAATTTTATGGCTAATAAATCATGTGGCCACATTCCCAATTCGTTACCAATACCTTCATCAAGTTTTACAGATGCACCATAGAAAGTATCCAATCCAGAAGGCACCAGTAAAGCAGCCACATAATGAAAGACGCCTTCCACCTCGGTCATTCTGTTTTCGTCTCTGTCCCATCAGGTAGAGGATAGAAAAGCTTATTACCAGGCTCAAGAATAGTTTCTATACCACTGTCGTGAAACTCTTCAATGGAACTCTTACATGATTAAGAGAACCTCCTAAATTCTTAGTCTACGTCATCCAGGTCTGGCCTTTGCACTTTATCTACCTGCACTGTACTTTATCTGTATCTGTAAAACTATATTCTGCATTCTGTTTTGCTTCTCCTTTGGACTACCTCAATGTCCTTGTGTCTGGAATTCAAACAAAAGTATTTCACTGTATCTGTGTTATTCACATGTGACAATAATAAACAAATTATCAATTTTTATTGTACCAGAAGTATTGAGAAATACTTACTTAACAAACCTAGAATGCCTTTGGTGCTACCATATCACCCAGCTAATATCAGAATCAGGTTTTATATCACCGCTATATGTCGCGAAATTTGTTGTCTTTGTGGCAGCTTTACAATGCAATACATAATAATAGAAAAAACGTAAGTATATATAAAAATTAAATTAAATATGTAGTGCAAAAATAAAAAAATAAGAGTTAGGGAGGTAGTGGTCAATGTCCGTTCACAAAATGGATGGCAGAGGGGAAGAACCTGTTCCTGAATCTCTGAGCGTCTACCTTCATGCTCCTGTATCTCCTTCCTGATGTTAACAATGAGAACAGGGCACGTCCTGGGTGATGGGGGTCCTTACTGGTGGATGCCACCTTTTTGAGGCATCTCTCCTTGAAGATATCCTGAATACTACAGAGGCTAGTGAAATTATTTGCCTTATGAATGCAGTCTTAATTCTTTATTATCTTATAAGCCCCTGTCATGTCTGTGGGATGTATCAGTACTATTTCTTCATGCATTGTAGCTTCTCCAGTCCTCAATGCACCATATGATCCTTATAGCAAAACTAGCTTAGAACCTGTAAAGTATCATTTGGAATGGAATATTCTCGGTATCTAAGTGTGTGTTTTATTGTGATCCCTCTGGACAGCAGACTTTGTGTACCTGCTATTCAGCAATATAATATTATCACAGATACTCTGTCTGCACCAAGAATTTGGAAACTCAATAGCAAAAATAGCTTGTATTTAGACATTGGTCTTTTTGGATATATTTTTGCTGTGGCTCAAAACACTCATGAAGATATTACATCAACCAACAACCTCATCACTTGGACACCCACATCAAATTGCTGAGCTATACCTCGTGATTCGTTTTACAAAGTCATTTCCTCCAGACGAGCCTCTCTCCAAGTCACCATGGCAGGCGACCTTCCTCAGACCCAGCCCTCTCCCCAGGCACCGATCACCAGCCAGCACCCGCCGGTTATTGGCAACTGTACCCTGGCCACTGACACTTCGCATTCAACCGGTTTGTAAGTGTGGCCATCTGCTAGGCAGGAAATGGAAAAAAAAATGTTTTAATGATATAATGAGGTTGTTCATTCAACCTTCAGGTCCCTAGCCCCTGTTTACTCATCAGCTGTTCCCAAACCCCAGCTGCATTCCTCTAACCCCTTTCTCATTCATTGCTTCCATTGTAGAATGACTAGTGCTGATGGTGAGAGAGCAGTCAGGTGAGGAGAATGTCAGAGCAAAAATCCATTTAAAGGGATCACAGACAAACCAACAGCACTTGTATTTTCTTCAAAGGAACAGCTTTATTTTGCTCTTCAAAGTAGAAGTACTAGAAACCTACCCTCGGTCACTCTGTTGTTGCGGTTATGAAGTCAGGTGCAACTGCTCTCTGTTTTCACAGCAGGTTTTCGGCAGGTGAGACAAATGAGCATCTTGTGATTGCTTAGGTGATACTAGAGCAGGAGAGCTCTGCAGATATGGGTAGTGATTAATGTTCTGTAGCAGGGGTGGCAGTAGAATTACACAAACTCTTTAACAAGATCATCATTTTTAAGGGTCCTAATCTGCTGAAATCTTTTTCATCCAAATTACTTCTAGTAAACTTCCAGTAATATTTTTATCTGCGTTTTTATATTTTGCATTCATCACTTTAATTTAACACTATGATCATTGCTTCTCTGTCTTAACCTTCCCTTTTTACTAAGGCATAAATTCTTCAACCTCTCATTATTCGCTCCCGAGATGAGATGAAGGTCACTCAGTCTGCAGCAGTATTTCAAAATATGTGACACTCTTCACACCCCTCAGTCCTTTCCCTTTTGCAACCGTAACCTTTACGCTGACAATCTTATATCAGGTAACTGAGCCAGGCTTCAGCAAAATAACACTGTGACTATTACGAAATCATTAATTTTTACTAGGTTTAGAATTGAAAGGAGATGTATACTGGTCTGGAATTTAGATAATTTTTGTGTGTGTGCCCAACTTAGCTTCAATGTTATGCTAGGACAATATCAGGACCATTCAGCTTGGCCACAACTTTGCAGGTAAAATGACTTATCTGTGGCTCAGAAGGGTAGGGAAAGGAAGAGGATGGAAGCAGTGGTAGGGGACTGTATAGTTAGGGGGTCAGACAGGCGATTCTGTGGATGCAGGAAAGAAACGCAGATGATAGTTTGCTTCCTATGTGCCAGGGTCCGGGATGTTTCTAATCGCGTCCACGACATCCTGAAGTGTGAAGGTGAACAGCCAGAGATCGTGGTACATATTGGTACCAACGGCATATGTAGGAAAGGAGAGGAGGTCCTGAAATCAGACTACAGGGAGTTAGCAAGGAAGTTGAAAAGCAGGACCTCTCAGGATTATTGCCTGTGCCACGCGACAGTGAGTATAGGAATAGAATGAGGTGGAGGATAAATGCGTGGCTGAGGGACTGGAACGGGGGGGCAGGGGTTCAGATTTCTAGATCGTTGGGAGCTCTTTTGGGGCAGGAGTGACCCGTGCAAAAAGGATGGGTTGCACTTGAATCTGAGGGGGAGCAATATCCTGGTGGGGAGGTTTGCTAAGGCTATTGGGTTGAGTTTAAACTAGAATTGCTGGGGGTTGGGAACCAAACTGAAGAGACGGAGGAAAGGGCTGTTGGCTCACACTTTGAGAAAGCTTGCAGACAGTGTGAGAGAAAGGATAGGCAGGTGATGGAGAAGGGATACTCTCAGACTGATGAATTGAGATGTGTCTATTTTACTGCAAGGAGTATCATAAACAAAGTGGATAAACTTAGAGCATGGATCAGTACTTGGAGCTATGGTGCTGTGGCACCGGGGACTTGGATGGCTCAGGGGCAGGAATGGCTACTTTTAGTGCCAGGCTTTAGATGTTTCAGAAAGGACAGGGAGGGAGGCAAAAGCGGTGGGGGTGTGGCACTGTTGATCAGAGATAGTGTCACAGCTGCAGAAAAGGAGGATGTCATGGAGGGATTGTCCACTGAGTCTCTGTGGATGGAAGTTAGGAACAACAAAGGGTCAACAACTGTACTGGGTGTTTTTTATAGACCACCCAATAGTAACAGGGACATCAAGGAGCAGATAGGGAGACAGATTCTGGAAAATTGCAATAATAACAGGGTTGTCATGGTGGGAGATTTTCGTTTCCCCAATATTGATTGGCATCACCCTAGAAAAGGGGTTTAGATGGCTGATTTGTTAGGTGTGTTCTGGAAGGTTTCCTGACACAATAAGTAGATAAGCCTACAAGAGGAGAGGCTGTATTTGATCTGGTATTGGGAAATGAACCTGGTCAGGTGTTGGGTCTCTCAGTGGGAGAGCATTTTGGAGATAGTGACCACAATTCTAACTCCTTTGCCATAGCATTGGAGAGGAATAGGAACAGACAAGTTAGGAAAGTGTTTAATTGGAGTAAGGGGAAATATGAGGCTATCAGGCAGGAACTTGGAAGCATAAATTGGGAACAGATATTCTTAGGGAAATGTACGGCAGAAATGTGGCAAATGTTCAGCGATATTTGCATGGGGTTCTGCATAGGTACGTTCCAATGAGGCAGGAAAAGGATAGTAGGGTACAGGAGCTGTGGTGTACAAAAGCTGATGTAAATCTAGTCAAGAAGAAAAGAAAAGCTTACAAAAGGTTCAAAAAACTAAGTAATGATAGAGATCTAGAAAATTATAAGGCTAGAAGGAAGGAGCTTGAAAATGAAATTAGGAGAGCCAGAAGTGTTGCAAGGGGGCGCTGGTAGTGGACCCAAATGCAAGACACAGACCACTGAAGTACTAGGAACTGGGCAATGAGCTTATCAACAAAGCAAGGGAAGTTGGGAAGCAAGGATTGATCAGAGAGTAATCCAGGAGAGAGCAAAGCAGAAGCAGGAAGAAGCGTAGCTGGACATGGACACAAGCACTGGACAAGACTGGGACTCAGGGCCTGAGCTAGGACTTGGAACATGGGACACGGACATGAAACTTGGAACTAGGAGCCTGGACAAGGACTCCGAACCAGAGACTGGACAGGGACTCAGAACCTGGGTCTTGGCTGGGACTCGGAACCTGAGTCTTGACTGGGACTCGGAATCTGAGTCTTGACTGGGACTCGGAATCTGAGTCTTGACTTGGACTCGGAACCTGGGTCTAGGCCAGGACTCGGGACTTGGATCGGACTAGACACTCAACTGGGACTGGGAACACGAAGCTTTGACTTGGACTGGATTGCAACACGAAGCCTTGACTTGGACTCAACCCATGATTCTTGGACTGGGACTTGGAACTTGACTCTCGACTTGGACTTGGAACTTGGCTCTTGGCTTGGACTAGGCTCAGACTTGACTTAAACACAGGACACCGAACACTGAGCCGGGGCTCCTCCTTGGACACAGGACATAGAGCCAGGACTCTTCTTAGACACAGGAAACGGAACACTGAGAGGGGCTTCTCCTTGGACGCAGGACATAGAGCCGGGACTCTTCTTAGACACAGGACATAAAACACTGAGACCGCTCCCCCCTCAGGGTAGCGGCAAACAGCCGGGCCTACCCAGCGGAGGCAAGGACACAAAGAGACAGTTCCCAACTCAAGGTAGCGGCAGACGGCCAGACCTACCCAGCGGAGATGAGGTCACAAAGCGACAAAACCACACAACGATAGACAGTTCTTTTATCTTGGCATGAAGTGGCTCCAAGTAGCGGTGAGCTCTTGACTAGGCCCCGGAACTACAGACAGCGGTTCTTGACTCACTCCAGTGGGTTAACTTGATGGACCCGCTCCGGCAAGGATTCTGACGAGGTTACTGACGAGGTTGGTCCAGCCCCAAACAAGAATCAGGTGCCTCAATCAAAGCGCCCAACGGAACATAGGAAAAATGGAATAACCAGAGTACGGAATCCATGGTCCGGACCATGAACCGGAATGCGGACTTCACGGACCAGACCATGACAAAAAGAGGCCCTGAGAAAGCCTTGGTGAGCAGGATTAAGGAAAACCCTAAGGAATTCTACAAGAATGTGAAGAGCAAGAGGATAAGACATGAGAGAATAGGACCAATCAAGTGTGACAGTGGAAAAGTGTGTACGGAACCGGAGCAGAGAGCGGAGGCACTTAATGAATACTTTGCTTCAGTATTCTTTATGGAAAAGGACCTTGGCGATTGTAGGGATGACTTACAGTGAACTGAAATTCTTGATCAGACAGACATTAAGAAAGAGGATGTGCTGGAGTTTTTGGAAAGCATTAAGTTGAATAAGTCGCCGGGACCAGACGAGATGTACCCCAGGCTACTGTGGGAGGTGAGGGAGGAGATTGCTGAGCCTCTGGCAATGATCTTTGCATCATCAATGAGGATGGGAGAGGTTCCAGAGGATTGGAGGGTTGTAGATGTTGTTCCCTTATTCAGGAAAGGGAGTAGAGATAGCACAGGAAATTGTGAACCAGTGAGTCTTACCTCAGTGGTTGGTAAGTTGATGGAGAAGATCCTGAGAGGCAGGATTTATGAACATTTGAAGAGGCATAATATCATTAGGAATACTCAACATGGTTTTGTCAAAGGCAGGTCATGCCTTACGAAACCGATTGAATTTTTTGAGGATGTGACTAAACACATTGATGAAGAAAGACCAGTAGATGTAGTGTAGATGGATGACAGCACGACATTTGATAAAGCACCCAATGCAAGGCTTATTGAGAAAGTAAGGAAGCATGGGATCCAAGGGGACATTGTTTTGTAGATCCAGAACTGGCTTGCCCACAGAAGGCAGAGTGGTTGTGGATGGGTCATATTCTGCATGGAGGTCGGTGACCAGTGGTGTGCCTCAGGGATCTGTTCTGGGACGTCTTCTCTTCGTGATTTTTATAAATGACCTGGATGAGCAGTGGAGGGATGGGTTAGTAAATTTGCTGTTGACACAAAGGTTGGGGGTGTTGTGGATAGTGTGGAGGGCTGTCAGAGGTTACAGTGGGTATCAATAGGATGCAAAACTGGGCTGAGAAGTGGCAGATGGAGTTCAACCCAGGTAAGTGTGAGGTGGTTCATTTTGGTAGGTCAAATATGATGGCAGAATATAGTATTAATGGTAAGACGCTTGTCAATGTGGAGGATCAGAGTACTGTGCTCAGTTCTGGTCACCTCACTACAGGAAGGATGTGGAAACCATAGAAAAGGTGCAGAGGAGATTTATAAGGATGTTTCCTGGATTGGGGAGCATGCCTTATGAGAATAGGTTGACTGAGCTTGGCCTTTTCACCTGGAGTGATGGAGGATGAGAGGTGACCTGATAGAGGTGTTTAAGATGATGAGAGGCATTGATCGTGTGGATAGTCAGAGGCTTTTTCCCAGGGTTGAAATGGCTAACAGGAGAGGGCACAGTTTTAAGGTGCTTGGAAGTAGATTCAGAGGAGTTGTCAGGGGTAAGTTTTTTTTACACAAAAAGTGGTAAGTGTGTGGAATGGGCTGCCGGCGACAGTGGTGGAGGTAGATATGAACAGGGTTTTTTAAGAGCCTCCTCAATAGATACATGGAGCTTAGAAAAATAGAAGGCTGTGGGTAACCCTAGATAATTTTTAAAGTAAGTACATGTTCGGCACAGCATTGTGGGTTGAAGGGCTTGTATTGTGCTGTAGGTTTTCAATGTTTCTTTGAATATTTAGGGCCATAGAGACAAACAGGTTCTTTGATTCATCTGGTCCATTCAAGTTTGTCCTATTTGCTGCCTTTGGTCCATAACCTTCTAACCTGTTTTTACTTCTCTAAAATTTTGTGTAACTCTTCAAATATAAGAAAAAAATCCGTATTATCTCTGTCATTTCTGTATCTCAAAAAATTTAATTCATAATTTGTGAAAATGCTTGCAAGTGAGTATTCATACATCGTGATTTGTTTAGCAGAGAAGAATTGTAATAGTCATAGAGTCATTGAGCATACAGCAGAGAAACAGGCCTTTCAGTCCATCTAGATCATGCCAAACAATTATTCTGCCTAGTCCCATCGAACTGCAGCTGGATCATAGCCATCCATACCTATGTAAACTTCTCTTAAATGTTGAAATTGAAACCACATCCACCACTTCTGCTGACAGTTTGTTCTACACTCTCATCATCCTCAGAGTGAAGAATTTCCTCTTCATGTTCCCCTTAAACACTTTCTTTGATGAATCAGTCAAACCTTACTCACTGTTTATTTCTCAGAATTAATCAGCCCCCAGGATATTTTGATAAAATCAAGAGCTTTGAAGAGCCCCTTTGAAGCTTATACTTTCATAAACATATACATGAGAAATTCTGCAGATGCTGGAAATCCAGAGCAACACACACAAAATGCTGAAGGAACTCAGCCAGTCAGGCGGCATCTATGGAAATGAATACAGTCACCATTTTGTGCCAAGACCCTTCTTCAGGACTGGGAAGGAAGGGGGAAGACACCCGAATAAAAAGGTGAGGGAGGGGAAGGAGGATAGCTAGAGAGTGATAGGTGAAGCCAGGTAGGTGGGAAAGATAAAGGGCTGGAGAGGAAGCAATCTGATAGGAGAGGAGAGTGGACCATAGGCGAAAGGGAAGGAGGAGAGGACCGGGGGGAGGCGAAAGGCAGATGACAATAGGTAAGAAGCCACAGTGGGACGAGAAAAAGATGGGGGGGGGGGGGAGGAGAAATTGAGATTCATGTCATCAGGTTGGAGGCTACCCAGATGGAATATAAGATCCCTGAAGGCGGCCTCATCTTGGCACAAGAGGAGGCCAAGGACCAACAAGCGGGAACAGGAATAGGAAGTGGAATTAAAATGTTTGGAAAACGGGAAGTTGTGCTTTTGGCAGATGGAGTGGAGGTGCTCAATGAACCGTTGTCTCACCTGGAAGGACAGTTTGGGGTCCGAAATGGAGGTGAGGGAGAAGGTGAATGGGCAGGTGTAGCTCTTTTATCAACAGTTATGTGAAGCTGAATGTTGTAAATAAAGGCATCTGTTAGTCTTGCGAGACCATGGATCTGTGCCTGGAAAGACTACACTCTCCAGGGAGCAGGCCTGGGCAAGGTTGAATGGAAGACCAGCGGTTGCCCATGCTGCAAGTCTCCCCTCTGCACGACACCAATGTTGTCCAAGGGAAGGGCATTAGGACCCATACAGCTTGGCACCAGTGTCATCGCAGAGCAATGTGTGATTAAGTGCCTTGGTCAAGGACACAATACGTTGCCTCAGCTGGGGCTCGAACTCACGACCTTCGCTAGTCCAGTGCCTTAGCCACTTAGCAACGTGCCAACTCATGTTGTAAGTATATCTCTCATTTTACACTAGAGAACCTATTATTGTTTCCATAGTCATCATTTAAAAAGGTTCAGCTGAACAATGTGATAACTCTAATTGTTCTTGCTGTTTGTTCCAAGTTTTCAACACTAACATAGCAACAAAACAGCCATAATCAAAATCAAAGGGTAGAAATTCAACTCCTCTGACATGCACCAAACGCACAATGCAGTGTTTGTGTTAAAACTTGCTTTTGAAATTCAGTTGCATTTGACCAAATTTCCGAAGCCAAGTTCAACATAATAACCAAAAAGAAAATAAAACTTCAGATGTTGGAAATCAGAAACTAAAAGAGAAAATACAGGAAATGCTCAGCAAGTCAGGTAGCATCTGTGGAAAGAAAAACAGTCTTAATGTTTCCTGAGCAATAGCGTTTCTTAAGAACTGAGAACAAATTAGTTTTAAATTGCATAATATTAACTTGTGGAGGCTAACCCATTGGATATATTGAAAGCGGAGGTTGATAGGTTCTTGACTAATAGGGGGATCAAAGGTTACAGGGAGAAGGCAGAAGAATGGGGCTGAGAGAGATGATAAGTCAGTCATGGTGGAATGGTGGAGCAGACTTGATGGGCCAAATTTCCTAATTCTGCTCCTGTGTGTTATAGTTCTTATAACTTTCTACTTTAATGCCTCTCACTATTTCTCCAGATTCATTTTCTTCCAACTCTTTCTTCTCCTTCTGCCCCAGCTGTGACACCAGTCTCTGGAATTCCCTGTTTAATCTTCAGTCTTGCACTTCTCCCCATTTTATCACATTGACTAGTTGCTTTGTTCAGCCCGTGACTCACCTTTGACATGATAAAAACAGATTTACCCGACTTTGTTGTTTTTGTTTGATCAACAGTTTTTTTCCAGTCCTAATTGTAGTGAATTTCAGGATGTCAGCTGCAGTTCCAATCATATGCCAAACTCAACTCAATGCACATGTTTTAAAGTTTTACTACTGTCTATAAAACTGAGAAAGGAACCAAGCCATCTCACATATCTGCAGGAGTTCTGCAGGGATAAGTACTTTCAGGTGCTTCATCAGGAATTATTCCTATATCATGAAATCAGAATTGGGACTGATTGCTGATAATTCCAATGGGTTCAGTTCTAAGTTTATCAGATATTAAATCTGCCAATACCTGTATGCTGCAAGATGTGGATAATACCCAAGTGTGGGCAATATTTAGACCTGCAGTATAAGAAGCAAATAATATTTACACAACTCATGAGCCAAGTTAGCCTATCCATTTTTCCAGAGTATTCAGTGACTTTACCAACATCAAACTCCTACACCATTAATGTTCTGGAAGGTCATGACTGACTAGAAACTTGTCAGACCCACTGGTAATCACCTGTTAGAGCAAGTCAGATAGCAGACATTCCGTGGTGAGTGGTAGACCTCCGTTACCAGAGCAAGTCAAATACTCGATGTCCTGCAATATGACTCATCTCCTATCTACAAGGCAGATATCAGGCGTGTGATGGAATATTCCCAGACAGCATGGACGGATATAGCTGCATCAATACTCAACACTTCATTCAAAACAAAGCAGTCATATTGGCTGGAGCATAAATTCACTCAAAATGATCGCCTCCATCACCCAGAAGGACTTGAATAGCAGGTACAACAAGTCAATTTCATCTTCCCTTCTAAGTAACAAGTCATTCTAATATGAGCACGTATCCCCATTCCATTAATATCACTAAGGTCTTGCTGCTACTTACCATATTGCGTTCTAGTTGCTTTTCCTCTGCGTTGATACAAGAGGAGGACTCATCACTACCACCTCATGGTCATCTAAAGGCTCTGTGAATTGATATTAAGAATATCTTTAACTAACAGATATGTGTTCAAATGCATTTTCAAATGTCTGATATATAACCTGTGGCCATGATATATGCTTTCTTGCTTTGTGGCTGCAAATTTCAAGGTGTATAATTTATACATCCTTTGATAATAATAAATGTATTACTTTGATATGTTCAAATTCATAACATGCTGCAATTACTTTCAAGAGTACTTACCAAAGATTTTACATCAAAAATCCATACAATTGCAAATTATAAGGCAAGAATTTTAGAGATCTCACACCAACACAGAAGACTTAGTTTCACAGAGGATTTTAAGGGAAAATATTCCAAGATGCCTATGATTTTCTTATCTATAACTTCACAGATGACATCACCGTGGTTAGTAAAAACTCAGACAGCAACCAGTAGGCATACAGGTGTGAGATAGATTCGATGGTTGTGTCATGTTGCAACAACAAACTCACACTCAAGCAAGGAAATGATTGTGGGCTTCAGAAAGGAGATGTCAAGAGAAAACACACCAGCCCTCACTGAGGCATCAGCAGTTGAAAGGGTGAGCTGCTTTAAGTTTCTGGGTGCCTACATCTCGGAGGATCTGCCCTAGGCACCAACATTTGACGCAATCATGAAGAAGGCACACTGGGAGCTCTACTCTGTTAGGAGTTTGAAAATTTGTCTGTCACCAAAAGATTCTTACAAATTTCTGTAGTTGCTTGGTGGAGAGCATTCTGACTGGTTGTATCACAGCCTGGTATGGATGCTACAAAGCACAGGTTTGCAAGAGACTGTAGCGGTTTGTAGACTCAGCCAGTTCCAACATGGTCTCAACTCACCCCACCATCAAGGATATCTTCAAGAGGTAGGACCTCAAGAACGCTTACTTCATCTTTGGAGACAGTCACCATCCGGAACATCCCCTCTTCTCATTACTGTCACGAGAGAAATACAGGAACTTGCAGATCCATACTTAATTATTCAGAAGCAGTGTCCCCTCCACCATCAGATTTCTGAATTTTTCAATTACCAATGAACACTGCCTCCTTATTCCTTTTTTTGCACTATTTTAATTTGTAATTTAGAAAAAAAATACCATTGCACAGTACTGCTGCCACAAACAACAAATTTCACATCATATACGATTCTAATTCTGATTCTAACTACAGGATTGACTCTGCTGATAATGTAGAATATCTTAGAAATTTATGACCCTGTAAAATAAATCATCGTAGAGCTTCCAGTGTTCAGAAGTTCAAAAAGAAAAGAAACACTTCATGCATAAGCATTATTTGAAGAACAATGATTTAGTGTTTAGATTATGACCTTTACGTTTCTTTTAATTGAAATAGAAATGTTTCCACTGTAAAGAAATATGGGTATTATAATAGTGATTCATTTTATGTTGTGATAATCTACCACCTTTCAATATGAACAAGAGCTTTTGAATATCAAAGCTAAATCTTTTAGTGAAATTGTGTGCTTGTGTGCGTGTGTGTAAGAGAGAGAGAGAAAGACCAAGGGTCCCTACCACCCATCCCACAATTTCCTTGACCCATTATAATCAGGGAGGAGGTAAAGAAGCATTAGGACTAGAACTGCTAGACTAGGTAACAACTTCTTCCCTTAGGCTGTGAAACCAATTAATACCCTGCCACCACCAAGGTCTTGTCACTGGGACAGCAAGGTGTTTACTGTTTGCCTGTGCTGTGCTTTACTACATGCATTTTGAATTATATTTTTAAACTTATTTATTTTGTAATATTTTGGCTTAAGTGCTGTTAGTGATATATGTTCTGTGGGTGTACCATGGTCCGGAGGAACATTGTTTCATTTGCTTGTATATACGTACAGTCAGAAGACAATAAAGTTGAACTTGAACTTGTGATGCAAGTCTGATGCTCTCTGAAATTTCCAATACAAGTGGAAAGGGTGGTATGGAAGGAATACAGCATATTTTACCTTCATCTGTCAGGACACTGAGTATGAAAGCTGGTAAGTCAGGTTGCAGCTGTATAAAACTTCAGTTGGGCCACATCTAGAGTTTTATGTTCATTTCTGGTTGCCACACTACAGGAAGGATGTAGAAGCTTTGGAGAAGGGTGCAGCAGAAGTTTACCAGAATGTTACCTGAATACAAGAGTATTAGAGGTTGGATGAAAGATTAGAGGAGAGTTTGGACAAAAGTGGATGTTTTTCTCCAGAGCGTCAAAGATTGAGAGGTGACCTGATAGAAGTTTGGGAAAAAATCAGGAGAGGTAGGGTAGATATTCCGAGTCCCAGGATAGAAATATCAAATACTAAAGTGACACACATCAAAGTTGCTGGTGAATGCAGCAGGCCAGGCAGCATCTCTAGGAAGAGGTGCAGTCGACATTTCGGGACGATGGGGTAAGCCACACTCAGGTTGGAGGAACAACACCTTATATTCTGTCTGGGTAGCCTCCAACCTGATGGCATGAACATTGACTTCTCAAACTTCCACTAATGCCCCACCTACCCCTCGTACTCCATCCGTTATTTATTTATATACACACATTCTTTCTCTCTCTCTCTCCTTTTTCTCCCTCTGTCCCTCTCACTTTGCCCCTTGCCCATCCTCTGGGTTTTTCCCCCCTCCCCCTTTTCTTTCTCCCTAGGCCTCCTGTCCCATGATCCTCTCATATCCCTTTTGCCTATCACCTGTCCAGCTCTTGGCTCCATCCCTCCCCCTCCTGTCTTCTCCTATCATTTCAGATCTCCCCCTTCCCCTCTCACTTTCAAATCTCTTACTCACTCTTCCTTCAGTTAGTCCTGACGAAGGGTCTCGGCCCGAAACGTCGACTGCACCTCTTCCTAGAGATGCTGCCTGGCCTGCTGCGTTCACCAGCAATTTTTATGTGTGTTGCTTGAAATTCCAGCATCTGCAGATTTCCTCGTGTTTGCGTTTTTAAATACTAAAGTGAGTTGGTTTAAGGTGAGAAGAGGAAAGTTTAAAGAGGATGTACAAGGCATGATTGCTCTCACACAGTGGACTAGGGGCCTGAAGCACATTGCGGAGTAACTGGTGGAAGGAAATACAAGAGCACTGTTTGAGAGGCATTGAAATAGCACATGAACATGCAAGGAATGGAGGGACAGGGGCACTGTTCAGGGAGACGGGATTAGTTTAATTCAGCATCATGACCAATACAGATATTGTGAGTCGAAGGGGCTGTTCATGTGCCCTATTGAATGTTCTATGAAGATCTTAATTTAAATACAACCATCCCTCAGTTCTGCACTGAAGTGTATAAGTGTCTGTCTAAATTTCAATTCACCGCACGGTTTGAGATTTGAATATTCTGTCTCAGCGGCGAAAAGTTTTTAATTGCAGCAAGCTGACACTTTGACAAAATATTTGATGAAAAGTGTGGTCGATTAGAATGAGTTTAGTGTAATTGGCATTATTAAAAATCGCTTAACATCAACAAAATGAATTATCTGAAAAAGAGTAATGACTCAGTCTGCCAGTTTGCTGGGCACGTTGTATGTTGTGTTAGCTTTGCCTCACAGAGCAAGAGTGTTACTCCTGTAGCTCAGGGATAACGTTTTTGCTGTATGAAATAAACAATTGTGGGTTTAAACTTCACTCTGCATACTTGAGCATATGACTGTAATGTGATGTTCTAGCCTATTAACGAGGAATGATATTAAATAGCACTGATTATACTTCATAAATACTACATTTGTCTTAGAGTGCCTGGAATGGCACCATTTAAGAACAAATTTCAAATCTATTGATTCTCCACAAATCAAGCAGCACCTGTGGGAGGAGAAGCAGAGTTAATGTTTCAGGTCAGTTATCCTTCCTTGGAAATGGCAGGCTGAAAAAGCAAGTGTGTTTTAAGCTAGACCTGAGAGAACTGCTGGAGGAGAATGGTGGAAATTTAGCTTAAGCAGATGACATGTTAACTTTCAGTGCTGTCTAATTAACATTAGCTCGTCTTTCTGGAGGAGTTTAAATAGAGGGAAATACGTGACAGCAATCGGAGAAACAAAAACATCCTGGAACTGTGAGACACAGAAGCAAGCGATGAAAAACTGTGTTGAAGTTACAGGTGGTCAGTTCTGTCACAAACAGGAAAGGCTGGTTCCTTGGAGTTGTTGAACTCAATGAGTCCCAAAGGCTGCCGTAAGTCTTGTTACTTCATTCTTTCAGTATTTATTCAAATTCCTTCACATGTAGATCCATGAAACGTTCGATCATTTCTCCGTTTTTGGCAGATTTCTCTTTCCTGTACTTGACCTTGTGCAGTTCTGTCCCACAACAGGATGCTCTGGTGGCCCACCAATGTGTCCCTGAACACAGAGTCACTCAGTCCTCACCATCATCACTCTCCTCATCTGGCTGAACTCATTCTTACATGCATCAAACCACTTACATTCTCCAGACTGAAAGTGTAGATACAGGAACTCACCTTAGATTAGATTAGATTATGAGAACACTCAGTCCTCGTTTATTGTCATTTAGAAATGCATGCAGGCATTAGGAAATGATACAATGTTCCTCCAGAGTGATATCACAGAAAAACAGGACAAACCAAAGACTAACACTGACAGAACCACATAATTATAATATATAGTTACAGCAGTGCAAAACAATACCATAATTTGATAAAGAACAGACCATGGGCACTGTAAAAAGAAGTCTCAAAGTCCTAAATCGATCGACTCCCGAGTCCCCGATAGCAGGTGGCAAAGGGAGAAACTCCCTGCCATAAACCTTCAGGCACCGACAACTGCCGATGCATTGGAAGCACCCGACCACAGCCAACACTGACTCCGTCCGTCCGAAAACTTTGAGCCTCAGACCAGCCACTCCGATACAGCCTCCTGAGTGCCATCCTCTGCTGAGCACCTTCGACCTCGCCCGGCCGCCGAAACAAGCAAAGCCGAGGATTTGGGGCCTTCTCCTCCAGAGATTCCGGACCACACAGTAACAGCGGCAGCGAAGCGGGCATTTCAGAAGTTTCTCCAGATGTTCCTCTGTGCTCTTATGTCTGTCTCCATCAAATCAGAATTGTGCACAGTCCCCTACTTGACAAATAACAGACATCACCACCGAAGTGGCCGCGCACACTGCGTCACGTCGCCATCTTCTCCTCCCTTCTTACATGGGCTCATGCTTTGCTTTTCTCTTTGTGGAATATCTCAATTTATCTTTGTTTCAGTACAACCCTCACTCCCTCTTTCAACTCTTTCAGTAAAACCCTCGCTCCCACTCTCACCTCTTTCAGTACGACCCTCACTCCCTCTCTCGACTCTTTCAGTACAACGCTCACTCCCTCTCTCAACTCTTTCAGTACAACCCTCACTCCCTCTTTCAACTCTTTCAGTAAAACCCTCACTCCCCCTCTCAACTCTTTCAGTACAACCCTCACTCCCTCTCTCAGCTCTTTTAGAACAACCTTCACTGTCTCTCACAACTCAATCAGTACAACCTTCACTCCCTCTCTCAACTCTTTCAGTACGACCCTCACTCCCACTCTCGACTCTTTCAGTACAACCCTCACTCCCTCTCTCAACTCTTTCAGTACAACCCTCACTCCCTCTCTCAACTCTTTCAGAACAACCTTCACTCCCTCTCTCAACTCTTTCAGTACAACCCTCACTCCCACTCTCACCTCTTTCAGTACAACCCTCACTCCCTCTCTCAACTCTTTCAGAACAACCCTCACGCCCTCTCTCAACTCTTTCAGAACAACCCTCACTCCCACTCTCACCTCTTTCAGTACAACCCTCACTCCCTCTCTCAACTCTTTCAGAACAACCTTCACTCCCTCTCTCAACTCTTTCAGTACAACCCTCACTCCCTCTCTCAACTCTTTCAGTACAACCCTCACTCCCTCTTTCAACTCTTTCAGTAAAACCCTCACTCCCCCTCTCAACTCTTTCAGTACAACCCTCACTCCCTCTCTCAACTCTTTTAGAACAACCTTCACTGTCTCTCACAACTCAATCAGTACAACCTTCACTCCCTCTCTCAACTCTTTCAGTACGACCCTCACTCCCACTCTCGACTCTTTCAGTACAACCCTCACTCCCTCTCTCAACTCTTTCAGTACAACCCTCACTCCCTCTCTCAACTCTTTCAGAACAACCTTCACTCCCTCTCTCAACTCTTTCAGTACAACCCTCACTCCCACTCTCACCTCTTTCAGTACAACCCTCACTCCCTCTCTCAACTCTTTCAGAACAACCTTCACTCCCACTCTCACCTCTTTCAGTACAACCCTCACTCCCTCTCTCAACTCTTTCAGAACAACCTTCACTCCCTCTCTCAACTCTTTTAGAACAACCTTCACTGTCTCTCACAACTCAATCAGTACAACCCTCACTCCCTCTCTCAACTCTTTCAGAACAACCTTCACTCCCTCTCTCAACTCTTTCAGTACAACCCTCACTCCCACTCTCACCTCTTTCAGTACAACCCTCACTCCCTCTCTCAACTCTTTCAGAACAACCCTCACTCCCTCTCTCAACTCTTTCAGAACAACCCTCACTCCCACTCTCACCTCTTTCAGTACAACCCTCACTCCCTCTCTCAACTCTTTCAGAACAACCTTCACTCCCTCTCTCAACTCTTTCAGTACAACCCTCACTCCCTCTCTCAACTCTTTCAGAACAACCTTCACTGTCTCTCACAACTCAATCAGTACAACCTTCACTCCCTCTCGACTCTTTCAGTACGACCCTCACTCCCACTCTCAATTCTCTCTCCAGTACATCAATGGCTCTATTGGTTCAGTAGCTGCAGGACTGAAGACTTTTCACTTTGCTGCTAATTTCGACCCTACTCCCAATTTCACATCGTCCACTTCAATTTATCCTTTCACTTTGTTGGTTTCTCTATCTCCATCATAGAAGACAGGTTCAAGTCCACAGGCTACAACAGCTATCTCAGATACATCTTCTCTCATCCTATTCCTTGTAAGGACTCCATTCCCATTCTCCTAGTTTCTTCTTCTCTGTTTTATCAATTCTGATGATACGTCCCACTGCAGGATTTCAAGATAGCACCCTTTTTCAATGTCTTTTTTACTTCCCTCGCATTTGGATTTGTATATAGGTGGCAATGATCAGTGAATAAGTTCACAGATAACACAAAGATTGATGAAGCTGTTGAAGGTGTTGAAGGCAGACACTGGCTACAGGGTGACATTGATGTGATGTTGAGGTGGTCTGAGATGGGGTTTAAACCTGATAAATGTGAGGTGATGTATTTTGGAAGTACTGATAAGCTCAAGGCATACACTATGAATGGTAAGGTCCTAATGAGTCCTGAGGAATAGAGAGACCTTGATGTGCAGGTCCAAAGAGCCCTGAAGGTAGCAGAATATGTGGTTAAGGAGGTATATGGCATGCTGGCCTTCATTTGTCAGATATACAAGAGCAGGGAGGATATAATCCAACTTTTTAAAACATTGGTCAGACCTCAGATGGAGTACCGTATGTATTTCTGCTCACCACACCATTGGAAGGATGTGTTAGCACTGGAGAGGGTGATTCATCAAGAGGTTGCCTGGGATGGACTCAAACACGAGGAAATCTGCAGATTCTGGAAATTCAAGCAACACGCACAAAATGCTGGTCTCGGCCCAAAACATTGACTGTGCTTCTTCCTATGGATGCTGTCTGGTCTGCTGCATTCCACCAGCATTTTGTGTGTGTTGCTGGGATGGACTATTTTCATTATGAGGAGAAACTTAAAAGGTTAGATTAGCTTATTCCTGGAGCAGAGAAGGTTAAGAGGAATCATGATTGAGGTACATAAAATTTAGAGGAGCATAGCATTCAGGAATATCTTCCTTTGAGTTGAATAAAACTAGAGGACATAAATCTTGGGAAAGGGATAAGAGATTTAGAGGGAATCTAAGAGGGTGCATTTGTCACCCCGAGATTGGTGAGCTCCTGCAATGCTTTGCTGAAGGGATTGGGGAAAGCAGAGCCAGTGACAGCATTAAAGAAGTGTCAAAACAAGCACTTGAATTGCCAAGGCATTGAAGGCTATGGGCTAAGTGTTAGAAAATGAGATTATGATGGATGGGTGACCAGTAGATAGCATGGAAGTGATGGGCCGAATGCACTGTTTCTGTGCTGCATGACGCTATGCCCTTTCACTTGCCCACCATCAATGTACCAAACAATCCTTCTGAATGAAGCAGCAGTTTACACCTTCCTTCAATTTAATAATTACATCCAATGCTCAAAAAGGATCTATTGTACATTGGAGAAGACCATAAAACAATAAGACCATAAGATATAAGGCAGAATTAGACCAGTTGACCTATCAAGTCTGCTCTACCATTCAATCATGACTGAATATTCTTCCCTCTCAGCCCCATTTTCTTGCCTTCTCCCCATAACCTTTGATGCCCTTACTAATCAAAAACCTTTCAAACTCCACTTTAAGTATACCCAATGACTTGGCCTCCACAGCTGTCTGTGGTATTGAATGCCACAGATTCACCCCCATCTGGCTAAAGAAATTTCTCCTAATCTCTGTTCTAAAGGGCATCTTTTTAATACTGAGGCTGTACTCTCTGGTCCTAGACTATCTCACTACTGGAAACATCTTCTCCCTGTCCACTCATTCCAGGCCTTTCAATACGCAATAGGTTTCAATGAGGTTCTTCCTTATCCTTCTAAATTTCAGCAAATACAGGCCCAGCACCATCAAACTCACCTCATCTTGTAGACTGCCTTTGAACCCTCTTTAATGCCAACACATCCTTTCTTACAAATGGGGCCTAAAACTGCTCACAATATTCTACTCCTCTCAAAATGAATACTGTACTAAAATTGAATTTGCCTTCCTTACTACCAATTCAACCTGCAATTAATCTTTTGTAAATCCTACACTGAGACTTTCAAATCTCTTTACACCTCTGATTTCTGAATTTTCTCCCCAGTTAGAAAATAGTCTATGCCTTTATTGTTTCTATGAATGTGCATGTCCATACACTTCCCTATGCTGCATTCCATCTGCTACTTCTTTTCCCAATCTCCCAACCTATCCAAGTGCTTCTGAAGACTCCCTGCTTCCACAACACTACCTGCTCTTCCATCTGTCTTCATATCATCCACCAAATTCTGATCAGGTGGTTACTTTGAAACGAACTGTTCAGCCAACACAGCGTAAATGCCATCTAAATTTCTTCAAACCATTCTATTCTGACCTGTCTATGCCATTCCAGTGATCTATTATAACTTAGACACTTCATCTTCTGCCCAGACATGTCACGGCCTTCAAGACTCAATACTGAGTTGCACAATTTCAAAAAGTTAGCCTTTCCTGTTTGTGTCAGAAGCAACCACCTCCGAGGTAAGGCTATCCTTTAACGTCAACTTGAATTTTGTCTCTCTACTGCTGCTATCTGGTAAGTATTTCCAGCATTCCCCTTTACTTCAGATTCTCACCAAATACTGTGTTCATTTACCTTTGCTTCACATATCTAGCAAGTTGCTGTCTTTATTTCATCCTCCCTAACTGCATTCATGCACGTCTGTCTACTTACTCTGTTCCAGGCTGACTAGAACTGAGAGCCAACGTGGCCCCCATCCTGTCACATATATTTCTTTTAATCCATATCTTAAAGAATACTTGCCTTCTCACTTTTACACTTCCCAGAAAGTGTGATCCATGTACATTCATTCTGTTCTCCTCTCTCAGTATTTGCTCCCTGGCCTGCTGATTATTTCGAAAACTAATTGTTTTACCTCAGATTTTTCACTTTCTGCAGCATTTTTTTCCTCTTAATTCTTCATTTCCAACATTTATTTAGTTATTCAACACCTGTATTCCTTAACCATTTATTTTTTCTTATGGACCCCAATCATTAGGTCATACCCCCTTCTCATTGTTACATAGAAACATAGAAAACATACAGCACAATACAGGCCCTTCGACTCACAAAGCTGTGCCGAACATGTCCCTACCTTAGAACTACCTGGGCTTTACCCATAGCCCTCTATTTTACTAAGCTCCAGGTAGCCATCCAGGAGTCTCTTAAAAGACCCTATCGTTTCCACCTCCACTACCACCGCTGGCAGCCTATTCCATGCACTCACCACTCTCTGCGTAAAAAACTTACCCCTGACATCTCCTCTGTACCTACTTCCAAGCACCTTAAAACTGTGCCCTCTTGTGCTAGCTGTTTCATTCCTGGGGAAAAGCCTCTGACTACCCACATGATCAATGCCTCTCATCATCTTATATACCTCTATCAAGTCACCTCTCATCCTCCGTCGCTCCAAGGAGAAAAGGCAGAGTTCACTCAACCTATTCTCATAAGGCATGCTCCCCAATCCAGGCAACATCCTTGTAAATCTCCTCTGCACCCTTTCTATGGTTTCCACGTCCTTCCTATAGTGAGGCGACCAGAATTGACCACAGTACTCCAAGTGGTGTCTGACCAGGGACCTATATAGCTGCAACATTACCTCTCGGCTCTTAAACTCAATTCCATGATTGATGAAGGCCAATGCACCGTATGCCTTCTTAACCACAGAGTCAACCTGCGCAGCAGCTTTGAGTGTCCTATGGACTCAGACCCCAAGATCCCTCTGATCCTCCACACTGCCAAGAGTCTTACCATTAATACTATAATCTGCCATCATATTTGACCTACCAAAATGAACCACCTCACACTTATCTAGGTTGAATGGCATCTGCCACTTCTCAGCCCAGTTTTGCATCCTATCAATGTCCCGTTGTAAACTCTGACAGCCCTCCACACTATCCACAACACCCCCAACCTTTGTGTCATCAGCAAATTTACTAACCCATCCCTCCACTTCCTCATCCAGGTCATTTATAAGAATCACAAAGAGTAGGGGTCCCAGAACAGATCCCTGAGGCATACCACTGGTCACTGGCCTCCATGCAGAATATGACCTATCTACAACCACTCTTTGCCTTCTGTGGGCAAGCCAGTTCTGGATCCACAAAGCAATGTCCCCTTGTTATGGTCAGAAAGGAGGTACAGAAGCCTGAAGGCACACACTCAGCGATTCACGAACAGCTTCTTCCCCTCTGCCATCTGATTCCCAGATGGACATTGAACCCACGAACACCACCTCACTTTTATTATTTCTGTTTTGGCTCTATTTTTTATTTATCTATTTAATATACACACATACATACAGACAGACACACACACACGCACACACACACAGACACACACACACATGCACATGCGCACACACACACGTGTGTACTGTAATTGATTTATTTAATTTTTCCTATATCATCATATATTGCATTGTACTGCTGCCACTAAGTTAACAAATTCCACAACATATGCCAGTGATATTAAACCCGATTCTGATTCTGATTCTGATTCTGAAGAGGCATGAAAGTAAATCTTAGCTTGTATGGCATAAATGCATTCAGTGGCCACTTTATTAGATACACCAGTACACTGGCTCCTTAAGGCAAATATTTAATCAGCCAATCATGTGGCAGCATCTCAATGCATAAAAGCATGCAGACATGATCAAGAGGGTCAGTTGTTGATCAGACCAAACATCAGAATGGGGAAGGAATGTGATCTAAGTGACTTTGACTGTGCAATGACTGTTGGTGCCAGACGGGGTGGTTTGAGTATCTCAGACTCTGCTGATCTGGGATATTCATGCACAACAGTGTCTAGAGTTTACAGAGAATGGTGCCTAAAACAAAAAAAAAATCCAGTGAGCAGCAGTTCTGTGGGTTAGAACATTTTGCTAATGAAGCAGATCAGAGGAGAATGGCCAAACTGGTTCAAGCTGACAGGAAGGCAACAGTAACTCAACTATCAACGCATTACAGCAGTGTGCAGAAGGGCATCTCTGAATGTACAACATGTTGAAGCTTGAAGTGAGTGGGCTACAGTAGCAGAAGATTACAAACAGACACTCGATGGACACTTTAGCTCCTGATTAAGTATCTAATCACCCAGTTTCAAATTTATTATATTCCAGTACCAACACAGAGAAGCAAAGCAAACCTGAGATAACCAATCAATTCAATCACTGGCCCAGAAATATGGAATTATGTAGCATGTTCCTTTAAAATACATTTCATTTTAGAAGGAAATTTTGGATGTATTATTTAACCACTTGACTGATTTTTTTTTCATGGCTAAGTGTACAAGTAATTATACACAGGGCGTTTGGCTTTATGCCAGAGTTTTAATATGGTTTGCAGAGAGCCAAGAAGAGAAAATCGATTTTACTGTGGTCTTGTTGGTGTTTCACAGCAATTGAACGAATTCCTGGTAGATAGTCTTCATGTTATTGTTCTAAATGGTAACATTGCACTGTAACATGAATATTGATTTTAACTGAAAATAAAAATGTAAGTATACTTTACAGCCCCTCGTCCTGGAAAATCATTTACCTTCATCATCAACATTATGTTGGTGATAAATATCAACCACGCACAACCTACACATTTCATTTATTTTGCTTTAGTGCTTTTGTGGACTCCCAAACTCATCTGGACAAATCGCCATTCCAGTTTTTCCATGGTCAGTGGTGCAAGTGTGGCTGGAAAAGGACTGTATACAAATCAAAGCAAAATGAAAAGCAAAGAGCTTTTTAAATTACTCAAGGCAAATCTTGAGCTCGTGTGTCGTTATTACTGTTACCAATTTCTAATTATAGAGGCATTGCCTACCTGAATTGATTTTAGTAACAGGAAATTGTGCAGAGCTCCAATAAAGTATAAAAAAACACTCCTGAAATGAAGCAAAGGTAACATAAAAGTCCAAGGTACTAAAAGCATGAAGGTTTATGTTAATGATTTCATAATTGGATGAGTATGTGATAGAACTTTTCAAGTGAATGCTACTAAGTCCATTCGACATTCATGGGCATCCAAAACACAGGACTATAGAATGTGAAGCTGTGACTGTTGAGGATTCAAGCATGTAATAAATTAAAGCCTTCTATTTTTATATTACAGATAATTTGATGGAAAAATAGACACAAGGGAAAACCTGTCTATAATTGCTGCTTTGCGTCTAGAATGATTGGACTTTAATTGATGATAATTAAAAGAGATGGCAGTTGTTCAGAATATATTTGGATAAAATTGCTTCCTTCCCCAATAAATTTTAACTTTCCATCACCAAAGGGAGAAAGTGGATGAGATCACTTTCAAATTAGTATGAATACAATTTGAACAAAGGATTAATTTACTGGGACTTGGGCTGATTGGTTCTGATTGGCCTCGGATATACCGGGTACGAGTTCTATTTAGGAATGAGTGACATGCAAACTGCATTTTTTGTAAATCTTCCTCTTCAACAAGCACAGAGATGAAGAACTTGCAGCTGGCCCTAAACATGAGAGAGCAGAGGCAATTTGGCACTTCCCACTGTGCTCACTGACAGAAAATTTTATTAGTTTTTATTCATGACATTAAGAACGAAATGAACGTTATAGACTCTACCTAATTATAGTTGTGTAGCTTAAAGGGGGCGTTTATAGAATAGCTGATCATCATGTCCACTAAAAAAAGGTCACAACCACGAATTTGGGGCACTACAATAGCATAGCGGTTAGCGCAACAGCTTGGGGCATCAGAGTTCAGAGTTCAATTCCTGCGTCCTCTGTAAGAAAGTTTGTGTGTTCTTCCCATGATGGTGTGGATTTCCTCTGAGTGCTCCGGTGTCCTCCCAGAGTCAAAAGATGTGCTGGTTAGCAGCTTAATTAGTCATTGTAAGTTGCTTTGAGATTAGGCTCTGGTTAAATAATAGTGGGTTGCCGGCAGTGTGACTCATTGGGCCTGAAGAGTCTGATCCGGGCTGTGTCTCTAAAAAGTAAAAATAAAAACATACAAACAATACAAATCATTTGAAATAACTCCAAATCAATCCTAAACTTATTTATTTATTTTTATTTAGCAATATAGTGCTGAGTAGATCCTTCTGACCCTTTGAGCCACGCCGCTCCAGCAACCCCCGACAAACCCAATTAACCCTAACTTAATCACAGGACAATTTACAACGACCAGTTAACCTACCGCTACATCCTTGGGCTGCAGGAAGAAAGCAGAGTACCCGGGCGTTCCACGGGGAGGATGTACACACGAGGAATTCTGCAGATGCTGGAAATTCAAGCAAAACACATCAAAGTTGCTGGTGAACGCAGCAGGCCAGGCAGCATCTCTAGGAAGAGGTACAGTCGACGTTTCGGGCTGAGACCCTTCATCAGGGCATGCAGGTACAGCAGACGGTGAAAAAGGCGAACGGTATGCTGGCATTTATAGCGAGAGGATTCGAGTACAGGAGCAGGGAGGTACTACTGCAGTTGTACAAGGCCTTGGTGAGACCACACCTGGAGTATTGTGTGCAGTTTTGGTCCCCTAATCTGAGGAAAGACATCTTTGCCATAGAGGGAGTACAAAGAAGGTTCACCAGATTGATTCCTGGGATGGCAGGTCTTTCATATGAAGAAAGACTGGATGAACTGGGCTTGTACTCGTTGGAATTTAGAAGATTGAGGGGGGATCTGATTGAAACGTATAAGATCCTAAAGGGATTGGACAGGCTAGATGCGGGAAGATTGTTCCCGATGTTGGGGAGGTCTAGAACGAGGGGTCACAGTTTGAGGATAGAGGGGAAGCCTTTTAGGACCGAGGTTAGGAAAAACTTCTTCACACAGAGAGTGGTGAATCTGTGGAATTCTCTGCCACAGCAAACTGTTGAGGCCAGTTCATTAGCTATGTTTAAAAGGAAGTTAGATATGGCCCTTGTGGCTACAGGGGTCAGGGGGTATGGAGGGAAGGCTGGGTTCTGAGTTGGATGATCAGCCATGATCATAATAAATGGCGGTGCAGGCTCGAAGGGCCGAATGGCCTACTCCTGCACCTATTTTCTATGTTTCTATGTTTCTATGTCTCGGCCCGAAACGTCAACTGTACCTCTTCCTAGAGATGCTGCCTGGCCTGCTGCGTTCACCAGCAAATTTGATGTGTGTTGGGAGGATGTACAGACTCCTTACTGAATGGCACCGGAATTGAACTCCAAACTCTGGAGCACCCCGAGCGGTAATAGTGTGGTGCCAACTGCTGCACTACCATGGCACCCTCCTGCACTAGAAGCAAAGGGGCCTGCACAGCCAAGTACAAGTACATTGGCTGAGATTTTGTTGACAGTGAACCTCAGCAGTGACCTCAAAGAAAGTTGCTACAAAATGTCTCCCCCCCCCCCCCGCCTTATTCTGATTGACTCCCACCGGCACTGTTTGTCGGAGCTGCAAGGTGTTCAGGAATGTTCAAGTCTTAAAGTAGATTGTACAACCAACCAGAGTGAAGAATATGTAAATATAAGGAACGGGAATGATTGAGTGGCGTGGCTTGAAGGGCCGCAAGGGCCTATTCTCAATCAAAATAAAATAAACAGGTTATGTGAGCTTGTTCTAACCTTCACATTCCTGCCCAATCCCCAAATTTCTTGATCTCTCAAAACCTATCAGCCTCTGCCTTGGATGCACCCGATGACTGTGCAATATAGCTTTCTGATCTACAGATTTCCAGAGATTTTCCACCCTCTCTTTTAAAGGATAGTACAATAGCACAGCGAGTAGAAATGCTGCCTCCTAGACTCAGGATCAATTCAGACCTCCAGGGCATTTGTTGGATCTCCTTGTGACCGGATAGGTTCCCTCGAGGTGCCCTGGTTTCTTCCCGTGCGTGTTGGTTAGCAGGGTAATTTAAATTACCTCTGGTGTAAATGGGTGGTAGAATATTGGGAACATTGATGGGAATTTTTTGAGGGATAATATTTTATGGAGAAAATTAGTGGGTGAATGAGATTGCATGGAGAGCTGACACAGATGGCCAAATGATCTTGTATCATAAAGAAAAACAGAAAAGTATTTCAGTAAAATGTAAGGCAGTGATTAAACTGCACGCTGTATTATGAACAGTTTTGAGTTCCTTGTCTTTGAAAGGATGTGTTGCCATTGCAGACGGTCCAATGGAGGGTTACAAGAATGATCCCTGGAATGAAAGGTTTAACATATGAGGAGCATTTGATGGCTCTGGGTCTGTATTCACTGGAGTTTAGAAGAATGAGGAGGATCTTATTGAAACCTGTCAAATATTGAAAAGCCTAGATAGGGTGAGAATATTTCCTGTAGTGGGGAAGTCTAGGACCAGAGGGCACAGCCTCAGAATACAAGGCAGGAGAAAGGGTAAGTTGAGTGAACACATACCAGTCCTCATAGAGGGATCAGAAGTGAAAAGAATGAGCAATTTCAAGTTCCTGGCTGTCATTATCTCTGAGGATCTATCCTGGATGTGACATATTGATGCAGCTGCAAAGAAGGCACAACAGTGGCTATATTTCATTAGGAGTTTGAGGAGATTTGGTACGTCACCAAAGGCACTTGCAAATTTCTACAGATGTACAGTGGAGAGCATTCGAACTGGCTGCATCAACGTCTGGAGTGAAGGTACTACTGCACAGAATCTAAATAAGCTACAGAGAGCTGTAAACTTAGTCAGCTCCATCTTGGGTACTAGCCTCCATAGTACCCAGGACACCTTCAAGGAGCGATGCCTCAAAAAGGCAGCTCCATCATTAAGAACTCCCATCACCCAGGTCATGCCTTGATCTTATTGCTACTATCAGGAAGGAAGTACAGAAGCCTAAAGGCATACACTCAGTGATTTGGGAACAGTTTCTTCCCTTCTGGTATCCAATTTCTGAATCGACATTGAACTCACAAACACTACCTCACTACATTTTTATTTATGTACTGCATATTACTGCTACCACAAAGACAACAAATTTAACAATATATGCCAGTGATATTAAATTTGATTCTGAATTCTGATTTCTGAATGGGGATGAGGGATAATAAATCACTCATGACAGTGGCAGAATTGACTTAATGGGCTGAATGGCATAATTCTGTTCCTATGTCTTATGGTCTACATTGAAGAATTTCTCTTCACCTCTGTCCTAAGTAGCTTATAGTTTATCCTGAGACCATGTCCCCTAATTCTGGACATTCTTTCAAGAGGAAACAGAGTTTTAATGTTTATACTACCATTTTCTCTCAGTATTTTCTCCCTGTAATCATCTATCATCTTCCCAACTTTCAGCAAGCTTGGCCCTGGATTCTTTAATCATTCTTTTTAAAGTAACCTTCTGATTCTACATGATACTTCTGTACATCTACACTGACACCAAGGCTGACATATATTTTACTCACATCTGGAGAACAAATATGCACATGGTACTTGTGGTCTCATGAAAGCCAAGTACAATCTCAGCCAGATTTTCTTACTTTTATACTGCAATCGCTTTCAAAGGGGTGTGGGAGCTTAGGAGATGATGGCGCCTAACAGCAACTGCTTTGCTTGCATCTTCAGAAACAGCTCTATTTCTACCTTTAATATCTCTATTTTTCCCTTTCAGGGTTCTTTTGAAGACCCTGACTTGGATTTACACGCTGACTTCAGTTCTTTGCAGGAATGGGACTCGTTCTCGGGGTCTCACGACTGGCCGTTATTCAACATACTAAGGAAGCGGCCTAGAAGACTAGCACATCTCCAGAGTTCCGGGATTTCATAGCTCTGGAAGTGGGCGGACTTGAGGTTGGTGCCTCCGCAGGAAATCGGTGTGTCGTGGGAGACAGAAGATCGAAAGCAGCAAGCTGGCTGCTGGCTGTATGCCCAGAGACCCGAGTTCTTTGGGCACAGAACTCAGAAAAAGTGATGGAACAGACTTTAAACATCGTAAATCAGCTAGTTGTCTGTTATGTCTCCCCTCTCGCTGTGAAACAGGGACACCTCTTTTTCCCTTATCAGGGAGAGAGAGAGCCTGTGGAACGTTGAATTACCAGGTGAACAAGTAACCTTTGGGGTACTGCAAGTCTGTGTCTTTACTGATGCTTTGCTGCACGTTGAGTACTTGGTGGGGGGCGCTGATGCTTTTTCACTGGTGGGGGAGGGGGGATCGTTGCTATGCTGTTGCTTGTGTGTGGGATGGGGCAGCTGGGGGGGGCTTTGGGTTTCTAACATTTAACTGTCATTCATTCTTTGGGGCACTCCTCTGCTTTTCATGGATGGTTGCAAAGAAAAACAATTTCAGGATGTATATTGTATAAATTTCTCTGACATTAAATGTACCTTTGAAACCTTTGAAAAGAGGCCAATATACCATGTGACTTTCGAATTATTTGGTTTTCCCGCTTCTCACTATCCTCACATGCAATAGGCCAGGAACACAAAAGATCCTGCTGATGCTTGATATCCAGAGCAACACACACAAAATACTGGAAGAACTGAGCAGGTCAGGGAGCATCTACAGAAAGTGTAACCACACTGGTCCAATGAAATAATGGCCACGCAACATACAGACGTCCTTGAAGATTTATTTTTATTTCTCTCTTTCTTTCTTCAGTAGACACCGTAAAAACTATAAGAAAATAAAGGACATAAAAGTTTGAAACATACATCTTTCAGTCTTTTAAAGTCTCTCAAGCTAGTGTCCGCCGATAAACAGGCCCAAACACGTTAGCACATCAGAAGTGTGCTGAAATCAAATAAGTCAATAAAACATATCACACTGTTCATATAAAGGCACCTCAACAACATTATATAAACAAATTAAAAAAATAATTACCATGTGCGCCTCTTGGACCACATGCAGAATGAGGTTATTTTAGGACCATGTGTCTTTCTCTGCGTCCATATTGGTTCTGACCCATAATACCACAGTCTGGCTTTCAGTAAACTCTGGTCATGTGACCCGTTACACTCTACGTTAAATAAACCTTACATAAAATATTTTAAGGTGATAAAATAATCATGAATTTATGACAACATATAAATAAATATCTCACTAAAACATGTCCCTGAGACAGTTATAGAAAGGGATAAACTATTGATGTTTTGGGCCAAGACCCTTCATCAGGATGGGAAAGGAAGGGGCAAGAAGCCAGAATACGAGGCAGGGGGAGCGGGAGGAGTACAAGGTGAAACCAGCCGAGTTGGAAGATAGGTGGGTGGGGGGAGGGTGGTGATGAAGTGAGAAGCTGGGAAGTGACAGGGAGAGAATGTAAAGGGGCTGAAGAAGAAGGAATCTGATAGGAGAGGAGGGTGGAGCATACATCTGAGATTGTCATAGAAGCAGAAAAATGTTTAAGAATGTAAAAAGATTTTTTTATTCTTTAAGAAATCCAGGGGACCTGTTGCTACCAGGACCACAGCAATTACAATTTGGTAACTATGCATTCACAAAAAAGCTCATTCAAGAAGCTTGACATTTTCTTTTTTTTTCTGCAAATACAAAAGTAAAAGGTGAGAATTTGAAGTTCAAGTTGTCACTGATTCACTATGAGTGCACACAACAGAGGAGGGGGGTATCACTGACAACATCCAATTTGTACTGAGGCCTCTCCATAGATGTCCAGGCCTCGGAGGCTGTAGAAGGACGAAGGCAAGTACAGTCCATTATAATTGGAATCATTTGAAGTTGATTTTAAATGATTATCATCTTAATAAATGTTGTTACTTGTTGTAATATGTAATATGTTAAACATATTGCAAAGTAGTAAATAGCTTTTGAAAGTGCAAGCATTACAGAGCAAAAGGAAACCATATGGTCTATTGCTATGAGTTTTCATGACTCATAAGGCATAGAGTCACGCAGCATGGAAGAGTGCCATTTGGCCCAATTAGTCAATGCTGACCAAGAATCCCATCTAAGCTCATCCCATTTGCCCATATTTAGCCCAGTTCCTTCTAAATCTTTCCCTATCTATCTGCCTGTCCAACTACTTTTAAAGTGCTGCTAATGTACCTGCCTCATCCACTTCCCCTGGCAGCTCATTCCATATACTGTCTCTCTCTCTTTGTTGGGCACGTGGCCAAGTGGTTAAGACGTTCGTCTAGTGATCTGAAGGTTGCTAGTTCGAGCCTCAGCTGTGGCAGCATGTTTGTGTCCTTGAGTAAAGCACTTAACCCAACATTGCTCTAGTGTCTGTGTGAGGAGTAGCGCCCCACACAGACTTCCAATCTGTGCTTTGTAAGGCATGAAAATGCCCGACGCAGGCCTCTCATGATCTGAGTCAACGTTTCCTCTGAGTGAAAAAGTTGCCCCCAGGTTCCTCTCCCTTTTCATTTTAAGTTTCATGAAAGACCCTTACCTGGATGTTGCCTAGATCCGTGGGTACAAGCGATAGGAGAGGTTGGGTAAACTTGGGTTGTTTTCTCTGGAGTGTCAGAGGCTGAGGGGAGACATACTGGACATGAAAAGAGATGTACAGGGCACATTTCCTTTATACAGAGAGTATTAATTGTCTAGAATGGGCAGACATGGATAGTGGTAGAAGCAATCTCAATAGTGGCTTTAGGATATGCATATGAATATGAAGGGAATGGAAGGATATGGATCATGTGTAGGTAGAAGAGTTTTAATTTAATTTGGCATTGTGTCTGGCCGAGACATCATGGGCTGACAAGCTTGTCCCTGTGCTGCACCGTTCTATGTTACGTGAAAATATCTGCTTCCTGTTATCTTCCTTTGAAGATTATCACTGATGTCCCTTTAAGTGATCCAAATTCCACCCAGGTGTCATTTGCAGTGAAATTTCTAAATACTAATAGGCATCAGTATAACAATCATACCTCAAGGTCTGCCCTCACATTATAGGCCTGAACTTATGAGACCTCAGTATTGATCTGCCAGTGGAAGCAATCTTTTACCAGACACTCCAGTAAAACTTCCATGATTTATAAATTCCTTGTGAGATGGTCTATTTATTTTCTCTAACCAGTGAGAAAAGAAACACTAGCCACATCATTTTTTCTACTTCAGCAATTCTTCAGTGTCTGGGATGATTCACTTTCACTTCCGCACTGAAATACTGCGGAGGCTTAAGAGTCTCATGTGGAACCTGCAGACCCTTCCTCAGGTAGGACAGGAGGGGCATTGTAGGGTGAGTGACTCAGTAGTTTGCCAAATGTGTTCCTTCGACTGTTAATACTTAGTTTCTTTGGGCTCCATTTTGGATGTGCAATGCATCCAGTTGCTTCCCAGATGCCTTTTTTATATTTTGAGTGGGGTTTTCTTTGAGAAATTAGGGCATTACGTTCAAGGAAAACTTGAAAGATGTTTAGTGTCACAAACACGAGAAAATCTGCAGTTGCTGGAAATCCAAGCAACACACACACAATGTTGGAGGAACTCAGCAGGCCAGGCAGCATCTATGGAAAAGACTAAACAGTCGACGTTTCGGGCTGAGACCCTTCATCAGGCCTGGAAAAAAAGATGTGTACTCAGCAAGAACGGGGGGAGGTGAGGAAGATGTACAATGTGGTAGGTGATAGGTGAAACTGGGAAGGGGAGGGGTGAAGTAAAGAGCTGGGAAGTTGATTCGTGAAAAAGATAAAGGGCTGGAGAAGGGGGAATCTGATAGGAGAGGGTAGAAGGCCATGGAAGAAAGGGGAGGGGGAGGAGCACCAGAAGGAGGTAATGGGCAAGTAAGGAGATAAGGAGAGAGAGGGAAACAGGAATGGGGGAATGGTGAAGGGGGGTGGAATTAATAGAAGTTTGAGAAAACAATGTTCAAGCCATCAGGTTGGAGGCAACTGCTCTGTCCTCCTCAACATATCTTTCTGTGACCAAACTCAAGGTCAAATGGTTGTTTCAGGAGTCTTTTGTTAAGTATGGGGGCAATGCATCTCCTAATAGATCTGGTTGAGTATAATCAGCAGAAATTAATCTGGGAGAGAACACTACCTTGTCAGTGGATTTGGAGAATTTTGTGGAAATTGATGATACTTCTTTACTGCTTCCTAATGCATGGAGAAATTCATATCTCTAAACTATGCAGAGGATGAAAAGTATCTCTTCAAGGGTTTATGGAGAATCCATCTCACATTTGGCTACCATTCGGTGTTGACTACACAAAGCACACAGGAAGTGGCCAGTGCAGACTGATCATGCAAAATTGTGTTATGTATCCCACCCCAACCTTCCGCTCTGCAATACTGAAACCCACCTCCAACATGCTTCCCTGCCGGTGTAACATGATGCTCCACCAGTTCCATACTCATGTACAGGATGAAAACTAAACTCTGCAGTGTTCACTTTCTGCCATTCAGAACCAAGGTCACCTCAAGCTCAGTCATCAACTTACAAAGTACAGGTGACACTTCCATTCCAGCTCATCTGTCGTTCAGGCAACAAGCCATCATTAATTCTTTGACTGAAGTGTACAGGAGAATGATCCTTACATTAAACATTCTGAAGACAGAGATGCCTACCATACAACAGTGTACCTGACAATCAAGACCCAATACGAGACCCTGAAAAACAAGAATTAGAAGCATCATCCCTGCGTGAGTAGATATTGATAATGGAACTTAACACTGTCTCCAACATGCCAGCACAGATTGTAACCAACTGAAGACGGAAGACCCCAGCACCAAGCCCACGGTCTACTGAGCAAACCCAGCTTTCTTCATTACGGTGGCTCCTCTTGGCAATGAGGTCATCCATTAGTCCAGGTCAACGATGGATGCTGTGTCCCACTGTCTATGTGATCCTCAAACCAGGGCAGTACGATATGTTGTCCATATAGCAGGCTCCCTCTCTCCACACACCTGATGAATCCAAACGGACGGCAGAGACTGATACAGTTCGGCAGCAGGAGCATCACAGGAGTGGCTAGTCAGTGTTGACCTCAATGTGGGACGGTTTAGGGAATCCAGCTTCAGATTTTTCCTCAGGCTTTGCTGCCTCAGCTTTCCCCATGAATGAGTATAGCGGCAAGGCAGCAAGACATTCTCCTTCACCAAGATGAGTTGCCAACCACGGCTGATGAGCCCCATCTGCCCGAAGTGACTGGTTTTAAGGGGCAACCTGCCTCTGCCCCTTCTCCTGTCAGTACAAACAGTTCCATCAGGCTTAGTAGCTCAGCCACACGTGAAGGCCAGAAGCTTGGATTTGGTTGTCAGAGGCTATCTGAGACGCACGCCATTGGGAGCATTTAATAGGTAGCAGGAGCTTGTCCCCACATCACCCCCCAGCTATATCAATCTTAAGGACCTTGGCAGTATACTTTGACAGTATTTTTACAGGTTTCACTGTTTCTTGTTCATGTTGATAACATTCTATTCATAATTTGGAACATATTTCTTCCTACTGGCGGGGGGAACCAATTATAAAATGCTTGCTTTCAATGTTTTTTCTTCCTATTATGTTTTCACACAACAATGCATATCCGTATTATTTGCAAGTCATATTATGAAATACCTTTCATCAATCACATCAAAGTGGTAACTCAAATTTTACTTCAGATATGATGTGAAAATTTAAGGACACATTGAATTGGAGATGGAGGAAGTAAAGTGAATTGTTGAAAATTTAAGATATAGCCTTGAAGGATTAGTGATTTTAAAAAATTTATTTAGAGATACAGGATGGTAAAAGGTCCTTCCTGACTAATGAGCCATCCAATTACACATATGTGACTAACTAACCTTCTAACCAGTAAATCGTTGGAATGTGGGAGGAAACTAGAGCACCCAGCGGAAATCCATGTGCTCATGTGAAGGACGTACAAGCTGCCTTCAGACAGCAACAGGACTGAACCCAGGCTGCCACTGCAGTAATAGCTTAGCGCTGCTACATTACCATCCCACCCTGAAGGTTGACAGTTGTCCAGAGGAGATTCATGAGAATGATTCCGAGAAAGAAAGGGTTAGTGCATGTGGAATGTTTGATGGCTCTGTCCTGTACTCACTTGAATTTAGAAGAATCAGGTGGCGGGGTCGTGGTCCTACTGAAACTTATTGAATATTGAAAGGCCTAGATAGAGTGGATATAGAGAGAATGTTTCCTATGATGGGGGAGTCCAGGACCAAAAGGCACAGCCTCAGAATACAAGGATGTCCCTTTAGAACAGAAATGAGGCGGAATTTCTTTAGCCAGAGGGTAGTGAATTTGTGGAATTCATTACCACGGATGGCTGTGGAGATGAAGCCATTGGGTATAATTAAAGTGGAGTTGATAGGTTCTTGATTAGTAAGGGCATCAAAGGTTATGGGGAAAAGGTAGGAGCTTGGGTTTGAGAGGGAGAATAAACCAGCCATGACAGAAGAGTAGCAGACTCAATGGGCCAAATGGCCTAATTCTGCTCCAATGTCCTATAGCCTGAGCTTAGAGATGGAAGATACAAGCATGTGTAACGCTCAGCTATCTCGGCTCGTATTTATCTCGGGGAAACCATGTCCGCCGCCCACCTTGTCTCCGGTGATGTTGGTTGCTGTGCAACTGCCATCGGATTCAGCTTCAAACATCAATCATCAGCCAGCACACACTGTACGTTTTACCAATTACACTTTATAGATATTTCTAAGTCTATGAGATTAATAGAAGTTCAATACAAAAAACGGAATGGAAAAGGCGCCAGACTTATCAAAGTTCAATTTCTTCGTGCACACATTGGAGCTTGGGGACCTCCTCGGGACCACACTGACCCCTTCGACTCGCAGCTCGGGAACACCCGGAGTGATCAACCTGAGCTTTCCGGCACGTCCGTCGTCCTCACGGTCTCTCCTCCGACTCCCCGCCAAAACCCCCTGGTTCCCAGCCATATGAGACAGCGTATCACCCCAAGAAAGCATAACATGGACACCCATTGGTTCATTTACTCTGTTATCAATAATATAACCCAAGCAAAGTGCTAGCTGGAGACTTTCTCAGCGTTTAACATAACGAAGAAGCCATTTATAATTAACATACGTAGTAACATAAAAGAAGAAGCTCCTTACATATGAATAAGAAATAACCATAATAGACATATCTGAGAAGAATTGCAGGAGAATGATGATTACTAAAACTAAAGAGTGAGCATAGAGAAAGGAAAAGATACCCTGAAAGACTGAAGATGGACATATACCATTCTCACTCATCAGACCTCATGTTATGAATGTGTAATACAGTGGCAATATTCAGTCCACGATGTCGGATGGCAAAAGCTCATATATCTCAACTGCTGTTTTTATTGCAACAATAACAGACAGAGCACAACAGCTCGGTAAGAACCTGCTCAGTCACATACAGACAGGGGAGGTAATTATTACACATCCCGGTGACATTTAGGGTGGCACACAAACACAAAAGCAAACAACTGTGTAACCCGAGCTAAAATGTAACAGTAAATGAATTTGACCATCTCACCATAATTCTACTGAACATGCACACACCACGAATACATTTGAAAAGCAAAAGCAGTAAGTAGCACCGGCTGCTAGGAATGCTGGGACGAGCTGTAGACCACGCCCATGGATCACCTCAATACTAAAATGATGATTGAAGTGTTTGTGAATGAAAACAGTTGAAACAGAATGATTAAATAATTCTAAGCCTAGCATCTGGATTTATATTTATTGGTGACTGGTACAAATGGCCCTATGTTTAAAGTAGCTTCATTGAAATGAGGATGTTTACCTTACAGCCAGATGATCTATTTTGCTGAGGTGACATCAGTGCAGAGACAGGAGGGTAAATTCTAGTTTTAGGCTAAATGCCTCTTCAATCAGTGCAATTAGCTTTGGATTTCATCAAGTACTGAACTTCCTTCCTTTACAAATTAATGACCAAACACAAAAATAAGGCATGATAACTTTTCAACTGCAGCGTTGGCTTTCATGTTGATTAAGTTTGCAAACATTTGATTTTGAATGTTCTTTAAATCACAGTGTGTATGGTAACTTAACTAAACTAACCCTGGTACAAACCAATGGTGGCCTTCTGACATTGTGAAGAATACTGCAATTAGTTATGGAAAGATCCTCTAAAAATATCAGGTTTCCAGAAGTCATAAACTTGGAAGATATGTGAAAAATCAACAGAAAATAAGAACATCTTTGATCCATAACAAATTTCATTTTATGCACTAAAAGAGGATTAAGTTTTCCATGACTTACTGCGAACCGCTTACATTGTAATTAAGCAATGCCACATTTTTCTGAAGTTGCTTGGTTTGTTTGTTTGTGATATCAAAATGGCTTTTTCTAATTAGCTGCAATTTCCATTTCCTCAGCCATTTGAATCAAAGCTGTTGCCTTATGCTAATCACCTGCCCAAAGCCATGCACTCAACTTCAGTAAGACCGAGGAATTGCTGTGGACTTCAGAAAGGGGAAGTTGAGGGAACACACACCGGTTCTCATTGAGGGGCGAGTAGTTTCTATTTCCTGGGTGTCAACATCTCTGAAGATCTATCCGGGGCCTCACATATTGATGTAATTGCAGAGAAGGCATGGCAGAGGCTATATTTCATTAGAAGTTCTAAAGACTCTCACAAATTTCTTCTGTGGAGAGCATTCTGACTGGTTGCATCACCATCTGGTACAGAGGGGCCACTGCACAGGATCAGGAAAAGCTGCAGAGTTATGTAAATTCAGACAACTCCATCATGGGCACTAGCCTCCCAACCACTGAGAACATTTTCAAAAGGCAATGCCTTAAAAAGGTGGTGTCCTTCAGTAAGGACTCTCATGACCCAGGACATGCCTTCTTCTCATTACTACCATCAGAGGGGAGGGACAAGAGCCTGAAGACATGCATTCAAGATTTTAGTAATAGATTTCTATGTAGGCAATGAATCCATGAACACTACCTCACTACTTCTGCACTACCTGTTTGATTATATGTAATTAATTTTATATGTATATAACATATATATGTATATTATTATATATATAAAATCATCAGGCCCTGATGAAGGGCCTCAGTCTGAAATGTCTGCTTTTTATTCCTCTCCATTGATGCTGCCCGAATTTTTGAGTTCTTCCAGCATTTTGTGTGTTTAATCTGAATTTCCAGCATCAGTAGAATCACTTGTGTTTAAGAAAGGTGTAAAATGAAAGTCGAGATCAGTTGTTGGGAACTAAAGCTAAAAGGAAAATGCCGGAGATACCCAGAAGAAAATTTAGTATCTGCAGAGAGAGCGAAATAAAACATGTTAATATTACAGGTGGGTAATCTTGCAGCAGGAAAGGCTACTTCTAAATTCAACAGAAAATAAAAACTGGAATTGGGTGTCCTGGTTTCCTTCCTCATCCTGAAGGCATGAGGATTATAAATTGCCCCGAGAATGTAGGTGAGTGGGGAATGAAAATGAAGGGATAATGAAGTGGGACTGGTGTAGGAGCTGAAATTAGTGCAAATGGGAGCTGAGTTGTCAGCTTGGAAGCCCAGCTTCTGTGGTGTATGACTCTATGCCCCCATAAGGTATAAAAATATAACATGCAAGTTGGACTTGTTACACCAAAACAAAGATTTAATACAAAATTTTTGGTCTTCTATATTTGGTTTGAAAGAGAAGGGGATGGCTGGTCAAATCAAAGAATCAATGGCCTTAGCAAGCAGATTCACACAGCTACGGTGTGGGACAACCAGTCGGATCTGCTTTAGCAACTCACCAGGTTACTTTGCCAGCATCTCAGGATCCTGAGATCTCTACCAAGAATACCAGGATCAGCAGTATTTTTGGAACAGGGCAATTTCCCCTCAATACATGCACTTCAAGTCCTGATTTAAGCACCAGCACTATTGCTAACTGGAGGATTCCTGGAATTCCCAAACACAGGACCTTTGTAGGACAATCATCACCTCAAGAGTGCTGTAGTTCAGGATGAAGACAACTATCATCATGACTATTACTTGTTCAGGATAACCAAGGAATTTCTTTTAACTCCTCTGCCTAATGGACCAGAGTTCATAGATCAAAAACTTGATTTTTTCTGACTACATAGCACTCCATAAAGTTTTTGAATCTTTAAATTCATTCATAGGATGTGGCAGTTATTAGTGTGTCCAAGACTTTTGGTCAGTTACTCCAAAGGTGCAGTTGAATGTAGCTTTGATGAAATCAGATTATTTTAAAGACTTGCATAGTATTAACAGAGGCTGGAACCCATGAGTATTGGTTGGGGTTATAAGGAAACAGATGTACAAAATGGTCATTGAAGGCAGTTTGTCAATTGCTGAACTTGCCTACAGGACTTTCTGTTTTAGTGTTCATGAAAAGCTAAGTTTGTGCTAGTGAAAAACTTTGCTAGGAATTCTCTGGTGCCAACATAGTCAGAGGATGTACTGGGTGAAGTTTCATTACACTTCCAGTGCCAATACAGCTGGCCCAGAACTTATTAACCCTACTCTGTACATCTTTGAAATGTGGAAGGAAATCTGAGCTACCAGAGGAAACTTACATGGCCGTGGAGAAACGCTCAAACTCCTTACAGACAGAAGCGGGAATTGACCCTCGATTGCTGGTGCTGGAAAGTCACGCCAGCTGCTCTGCTACTCTGCCACTCACCACACTGAGGTATCAATCCACACTGAGATTGGGTCTATTATTGACCCATTGGTTTAGATCATGACTTGCAAGTCATCGTGTAGCAAATAACAATAGGAGATAAATTGAAGGAGCAGACAGATAAGGAAAGGACATTCCAGTTCACTCCCAATGGACAAACGGTATTCCAATGTCAAAAATTTTGTGTTTAGTAGTTGATTCTGCTCCCTCTAACTCTGTAAGTCAGGGGTTCCCAACCTGGGATGCACAGATTCCTTGCTCAGTGGCATAAAAGGCTTGGGAACCCTTGCTCTAGGAGTTATTTTGAGTTGAAGGCCATGTCCATTTTACCTCTGGATAAGTAAGATCCCTGCAGTGAATCACAAAGCAGCTCTTCGGACACTTGAAGGAGACACTTGAGAAGAATCATTAAAATGGCTTTTCCTATGGCAGAGAAGAGGTAATCCTTGCTTGTACACAGTGCACAAACAACACTTACTGATGTGCATGCTGAAATCATCTTCTATTCATTCACAATCATCCTTGCTATCTTGCCACTGCTAGATAGTTCATCGATTTTTGAAAATTTGGTTCCACGATGAGACCCTGAAAATTGTGGACCATTTCCTGTCTTGAGAGCCACATAATAGAGTGGGAATAAAATGGATAATGAAAATCATCATCACCTTCAGTGGACCAACACAGCCTTTGGTTGACTGAAGAAGAGTATTGACAAATAAACCTCAAATTACCAAAAAGCCCATAGTCTACAAGTCTATAGCTTCCAATATACTTTTGAAACATGAACTACTTATGGTGGGCAGCTTAATGTACTGGAGAGAAGCCAACAATACTACTTCTAGATGATCCACTGACAAGATAAGCAAACCAAAATCAGTGTCCTTCTCCAATCCCACATCCCCTATATTCTGGCACCTCTCATTAGCAGACACATTGCTGACATGCCAGACTGCCAGACTCCCACAACAGTCACCCACTCTGACCTCCTCCATGTTAAGGGATCACTGGGTGCAGAGAAGAAACTGTTCCAAACATTACTGTCGAGTCCTTACAAAGGTGTATCATCCTCATTGACTTGTGGGAATCACTCAATAGAGAAAGGTCATTTAGATCAACATTGAGATCTTTGTGTTCCTTTGTGAGGAACGTGTAGAAACCTATGGAAAGATAAAACCAACTCCAGGTGACTCATCTGTCTACCCAATGACACACCTCCTCCCCCACCTATGGCAAAAACTACGGATTCCACAACTCAGAACTTAGAGAACAGGAGTAGAAACAAGGCATCCTCAACTCTTGAGAATAGTCCATGAAGAAAGTTTGCTGATTGAATCTTTGGGACACTTCCTAATTGATCCACTGGCAGCTCTTCACTCAGGATGGCTGCTAACCATCTTCTCAAACACAAGGATTTGAAACTCACTATTGTCTGGGCTCTGAGAATTACCCTTTCACTCCTCCCAAACTTTAGAAAACCAATTTATTTTTACTCTATCTATATTTCTCACAGCCTCAGTGAACCAGCCAGCATAATCAAAGGCCCCACGAACTTCAGGCATTTTCTCTTCTCTCCTCTCCCATCAGGCAGAAGATACAAAAGTCTGAAAGCACATATCACCACGCTCAAGGACAGCTTCTATCCTGCTGTTATCAAGGTCTTGATTTGACCTCAAGTACGATAAGATGGACTCTTGACCTCACAATGTACTTTGTTATGTCCTTGCATTTTTTTGTTTTCCTACACTGAACTTTCTCCGTAACATTACTGAGCATTGTTATTGTTCTACTTCAATGCACTGTCTATCTGTAAGGACAGAATACAAGATGAGTTTTTCATCGTATCCTGATATTTGTGACAATAATAAACTAATAGCAATATCAGGAGCATTTTTTCCCATTTATGGGATGTGGACCTTGCTAAGGCCTATCTTGTCTATCCCCACCTGAAATGAGGATACAGTTAAGGGTCAACTACACTGGTGGATTTGGAGTCACAGGTAGCTAATACCATGCAAGGACAGCAGATATCTTTCTCTAGAGACACTAGTAAATCAATTGGGTTGCATTTTATATTTGGCACCATCTTAATGGGAGCAGTAAATCATGTGAAGGTTCATTTACTGTATTGTTAAAGCCTAGTCTATCATCTCCAGTGTGTCCTTAAAAATCAAAATTAAACAAATCTTCCTTGTCTGACAATGTAAAGTCACCCGAAGGATTCAATCTGGAAAGGTCATCCGAGATGTTGAAGTGTTTTAACTAAGAATATGAAATTCACTGAGGGCAGTCAGGCACATTATCCCTCTGGTGTGTTTGCAGGTCGCATCTGTACAGCAGTTGCCTTCGGTACAAGAACATCAGTCATGTAGAAAGTAACAATTTGCGAAATCAAGGAGTCTTCGTGCAACCTCCGTCCATCTGTTTCATTGCAGAATAAAGCTAATTACTGAAGAGCTAACCCACGCAACCACATAGATGACGATATTACATGGTCATTCGAGGAATGGCTGTATTTTGTAAACATGTTTCTTTTGTTTTAACACTTGGTTTACAAATGGGCTATTTTGCTCTGGTGTAACCCTGCAACGTGGCTGGTTGGATAACAGAAATTTGCCCTGTGAAATTCACAAATCGCTATCAACAAATTTGAGATATGGATGAAAAAATGTTCTTGTGGTACTTAAGTGAAAAAAAATATAGAGACAAAATGTATATTGCTTCTTTCTTCTTCAGCCATTTATCTTTACCGGCTACATACCACCTCCAAGTTTCTCAATTCATCCCCCCTCCCACACACCTTCCACCTTGTACTCCTTTCTCTGCCCACACCTTCATATTCTGTTTTTTTTCTTTCCTTTCCAGTCCTGAAGAAGAGCCTCTGTCCAAAATGTTGACTCTTTATTGATCTCCATTAATCAGGGGCTCTCAATCTTCTACATATCACGGACCCCTACCATTAAACGAGGGGTTGGGAACCTCCGCCACAGATGCTGCCTGACCTGTATTTTGTGTGTGTTACAGAGCACGGAACTGGTTTACCAAAGACAATGATTGCAGGTGGCTGATTCACAGTGGGAGACCATTCAGTAAGAGATTTGCTTTGGAAATTGACAAGGCAATCTCTTCCATTTATGTCAGTGGAAGAGATTAACATTAATCTTTATCAAACAATGTAACATCAATTTCTTTATCAAACAGCACTTCACCAAACAGGGTAACATCAATTTCTAGTCAAATGAGTCAATTATTTTTTTCCCTTCTGCTAATCAGAATTTCCTTGCCTGCAGATGTACATCTACAGGGGCGTTACTGTTGAGTTGAAAACTTCCCTTAGGAATGCATATCCACTCATTACATGGAACTCAATGGAAAAAATAATTTCTCATTCATTTGTAGAAAATGATGATGGAGACTGTTTTTGAGGAACATAATCCCTCTGTAATGCTGGAGTACATTTTATTATCAATGATGATATATAACAGAGGTTCCCCACCTGGGAATCCATGGACTCCTCGGTTAATAGTAGGGATCTATGGCATGAAAAAAGGTTGTGAGCGCTTGGTTTATAGCACAGTAGGAATTCATCACCCATTTACTGCTAAATAATTTTGATATATTATGAAGCCCTACTTCTGAAAGGGGGATAAGACCTTGGTGGAACTTTGAATGTTGTCCAGCGCCGCAAAACAAAGGTGATGTCACCAACCTCAGTGAATCCCATATATTCACATTTCAGGTCCTGGTATTTCGTGCATTCAGAAAGGTGGCTTAGAAATGGAATGTGTTCAAGGCATCAGAGACATGAAGGCGGGGCTGGAGCCAAAGGCAGCCCAGTGGGCAAAGCTAAACCTGGTTTCATTTCCAAATGATTCTTATAGCACCTCTGATGGGGCAGCCTGCAGACAAAAAAAAATTGGGCACATACAATAAAATACAAAATGCATTGACAAGCCTTTCTGAAATCATACATCAAATGTCAAGAAGCATTGAGGGACATCCACTTTCAGTCTTTGCTCAAACTTGGTGGAGTTCATCCTGACTGGCATGAAAACAATATCCATTTCCATTTTGACACCTGTGGACCCAATCAGCATGCAAATTACTGGCACTTCAAAGCAAGTTCCAGTTCACTGCAGGGCAAGGAGGTCAGGCCTCCAGAAAAGTGTATGTGACCCCAGGGTAGTGGATGATCCTGTGTACCTGACAACAATAGAATGAGTCATATGGGAGCCCGTGGTCTTAAAGTTCTCAGGGTCAGCTAATTACAAAAAAATCCCAGGTATGCTATTAGACTTTGATTTAGAGCCTCTTCTCATGGTGTCAACTGTAGCATTCTTAGCTCTCATTTGGAAAGTGGAGAGTTCAAGTCCCTGTCCTGACATGAGTATAACAAGCTAGGCTGACCCTCCTGTCAGTCTCCAGAGATTGGTATATGTTGTAGATGTTTTCTCTAAGATAGCTTGTCAAAATCAACCCCAAACTGCTCCCTCAAGTTGATGTTAGTAATCAATAGTACTATTTTGAAGAAAAGCAGGAGTTCTAGAAATTTAATTGCATAACATTACATGTGTTATAATTGATGTTTACCTGTACGGAATTTGATAACGATTGTTTGTATTTTATTTTGCATCATTTACAGAAATTTGAATAAACACAAGAGATTCTGCAGATTCTGGAAATCCAGAGCAACGCACACAAAATGCTGGAGGAACTCAGCACGCCAGGCAGCATCTATGCAAATGAATAAACAGTCGACTTTGATGGCTGAGGCCATTCATCTGCCCTGATCTGCTGAGTTCCTCCAGCATTTTGTATGTGTTGCACTGAATTTGAATAAACACATCCTATTCTGGGTAACATTTTTACCATCCAGTTTTTATGTTGAACGCACACGTTTATTGGGATTTGTAGTGTCAAAGTTTCATGAAATAGTATGAGGAAAGAATAAGATAAGATATTCTCTTGACTTCAGAGTTTACCTCATTGTGATCTTGCGCCTAATTGCTTGCCTGCACTGCACTTTCTCTATAGCTGTACTACTGTATACTGCATTTTATTATTGTTAGACCTTGTTCTATGTCAATACACTGTCTAATGTTTTGATCTATATGAACAGTATGCAAGAGAAACTTTTTCACTTTAGCTTGGTACATGTGACACTAATTAACCAATTCAATTTCCACTTAAATACAAAGCCTTGGCTATAATACTGTGCTTCACCGGACATAACAAATTCAGCAATTTCATCTAAACAGAAACAGTATCACTCACTTAAACAAAGCTTGAATTTATAGAAAAGAGTTTGAAAACTGTGCCGCTATCTCCACATGGAATTTTCTTGAAAACGGTCTGTATTTAAAGCAGTAAGCTTAAAATAATGCAGATGATTGAAGATTACTTTTTACAATGTGCATGATTTTGTATGTTAGTTGAAACAGAAGGCTGGGATTATGTGGCAACTCAAGTGACATCTGTGGAGCCATTATGGATTCTAGTTCTACCACTTTTATTCTCTGTGTAAAAGAATTCTCTTGACTTTCATAGTACTCTTTTGGTGGTGATCTTTCAGAATGCAACGTGCAATGCAGGAGTGCAGCAGGTAGGACCACCATCTCAAACACCAGAGACATACGCTCAATCCTGAACTCAGATACTGTCAGTTTATTGGGATTTGTAGTGTTCTGTAGTGTCAAATTTTCATGTAATAATACAATGAAATAATAATCTTAAAATAAAATGTACTCTTTACTTCACAGTTTACCTCGTTGTGATCTTGCACCTTTTTGCTTACCTGCACTGCACCTTCTCTGGAGCTGTAATACTGTTCTCTTCATTCTGCTGTTGTGCTACCCTGTATCACACCTGTAACACAGCAGGACCACAAAGGTAGTAACCTCGGGATTACTGCCTGTGCCACGTGACAGTGAGAACAGGAATAGAGTGAGGTGGAGGATAAATGCGTGGCTGAGGGATTGGAGCAGGGGGCAGGGATTCAGATTTCTGGATCATTTGGGACCTCTTTTGGGACAGGTGTGACCTGTAGAAAAAGGACAGGTTGCACTTGAATCCCAGGGAGACCAATATCCTGGTGGGGAGGGTTGATAAGGCTACTGGGGAGAGTTTAAACTAGGATTGCTGGGGAGTGGGAACCAAACTGAAGAGACAGAGGAAGAGGCAGCTGGCTCACAAATAGAGAAAGTTTGGAGACAGTGCGAGAGGGAGGATAAACAGGTGATAGAGAAGGGACGCGTTCAGACCGATGGTTTGAGATGTGTATTTTAATGCGAGGAGTATTATGAACAAAGCGGATAAGCTTAGTGCGTGGATCAGTACTTGGAGCTATGATGTTGTGGGCATTACAGAGACTTGGATGGCTCAGGGGCAGGAATGGTTACTTTGAGTGCCAGGCTTTAGATGTTTCAGAAAGAACAGGGAGGGAGGCAAAAGAGGTGGGGGCGTGGCACTGTTGATCAGAGATAGTGTCATGGCTGCAGAAAAGGAGGAAGTCATGGAGGGATTGTCTACTGAGTCTCTGTGGGTGGAAGGTCAGAACAGGAAGGGGGTCAATAACTCTACTGGGTGTTTTTTTTTAATAGACCACCCAACAGTAATAGGGACATCAAGGAATAGATAGGGAGACATATTCTGGAAAGGTGTAATAATAACAGGGTTGTTGTGGTGGGAGATTTTAATTTCCCAAATAATGATTGGCATCTCCCTAGAGTGAGGGGTATAGATGGGGTGGAGTTTGTTAGGTGTGTTTAGGAAGGCTTCTTGACACAATATGTAGATAAGCCTACAAGAGGAGAGCCTGTACTTGATCTGGTATTGGGAAATGACCCTGGTCAGGTTTCAGGTCTCTCAGTGGGAGAGCATTTTGGAGATAGTGATCACAATTCTATCTCCTTTACCATAGACACGAGGAAATCTGCAGATACTGAAATTTCAAGCAACACACATAAAAGTTGCTGGTGAACGCAGCAGGCTAGGCAGCATCTCTAGGATTGATGGGTCTCGGCCCGAAACGTCGACTGTACCTCTTCCTATAGATGCTGCTTGGCCTGCTGCGTTCACCAGCAACTTTTATGTGTGTTCCTTTACCATAGCATTGGAGAGGGATAGGAACAGACAAGTTAAGAAAGTGTTTAATTGGAATAAGGGGAAATGTGAGGCTATCAGGCAAGAGCTTGGAAGCACAAATTGGGAACAGATATTCTCAGGGAAATGTATAGAAGAAATGTAGCAAATGTTCAGGGGATATTTGAGTGAATTTCTGCATAGGTATGTTCCAATGAGACAGGGAAAGGATGGTAGGGTACAGGATCAGTGGTGTAAGGCTGATGTAAATCTAGTCAAGAAGAAAAGAAAAGCTTCGAAAGGTTCAAAAAGCTAGGTAATGATAGAGATCTAGACGATTATAAGGCTATCAGGAAGGAGCTTAAGAAAGAAATTAGGAGAGCCAGAAGGGGCCATGAGAAGGCCTTGGCGGACAGGATTAAGGAAAACCCCAAGGCATTCTACAAGTATGTGACGAACAAGAGGATAAGACGTCAGACAATAGGACCAATCAAGTGTGACAGTGGAAAAGTGTGTATGGAACTGGAAGAGATAGCAGAGGTACTTAATGAATACTTTGCTACAGAATTCACTACGGAAAAGGATTTTGGCAATTGTAGGGATGACTTACAGTGGACTGAAAAGCTTGAGCATATAGATATTAAGAAAGAGGATGTGCAGGAGCTTTTGGAAAGCATCAAGTTGGATAAGTCACCAGGACTGGACGAGATGTACCCCAGGCTACTGTGGGAGGCAAGGGAGGAGATTGATGAGCCTCTGGCGATGACCTTTGCATCATCAGTAGGGACAGAAGAGGTTCCGGAGGATTGGAGGGTTACGAATATTGTTCCTTTATTCAAGAAACAGGAAATTATAGGCCAGTGAGTCTTACTTCAGTGGTTGGTAAGTTGATGGAGAAGATCCTGAGAGGCAGGATTTATGAACATTTGGAGAGGCATAATATGATTAGGAATAGTCAACATAGCTTTGTCACAGGCAGGTCGTGCCTTACGAGCCTGATTGAATTTTTTAAGGATGTGATTAAACACATTGATGAATGTAGAGTAGTAGAGGTAATGTATATGGATTTCAGCAAGGCATTTGACAAGGTACCCAATGCAAGGCTTATTGAGAAAGTAAGGAGGCATGGGATCCAAGGGGACATCGCTTTGTGGATCCAGAATTGGCTTGCCCACAGAAGGCAAAGAGTGGTTGTTGACGGGTCATATTCTGCATGCCTCAGGGATCTGTTATGGGACCCCTACCCTTCGTAACTTTTATAAATGACCTGGATGAAGAAGTGGAGGGATGGGTTAGTAAATTTGCTGATGACACAAAGGTTGGAGGTGTTGTGGATAGTATGGAGGGCTGTCAGAGGTTACAGCGGGACGTTGATAGGATGCAAAACTGAGCTGAGAAGTGGCAGATGGAGTTCAACCTCGATAAGTGTGAGGTGGTTGATTTTAGTAGGTCAAATGGTAAGATTCTTGGCAGTGTGGAGAATCAGAGAGATCTTGGGGTCCGAGTCTATTGGACACTCAAAGCTGCTACGCAGGTTGACTCTGTAGTTAAAAAAGAATATTGTGCATTGGCCTTCATTAATCATGGGATTGAGTTTAGGAGCCAAGAGGTAATGTTTCAGCTATATAGGACCCTGGTTAGACTCCACTTGGAGTACTATGCTCAGTTCTTGTTGCCTCACTACACGAAGGATGTGGAAACCATAGAACGGGTGCAGAGGAGATTTACAAGCATGTTGCCTGGATTGGGGAACATGCCTTATGAGAATAGATTGAGTGAACTCGGCCTTTTTTACTTGGAGTGACAGAGGATGAGAAGTGACCTGATAGAGGTGTATAAGATGATGATGTGTTGTGGATAGTGTGGAGGGCTGTCAGAGGTTACTGCGGGCATCAATAGAATGCAAAACTGGGCTGAGAAGTGGCAGATAGAGTTCAACCCAGATAAATGTGAGGTGGTTCATTTTGGTAGGTCAAATATGATGGTAGAATATAATATTAATGGTAAGACTCTTGGCAGTGTGGAGGATCAGAGGGATCTTGGGGTCCGAGTCCATAGGACATTCAAAGCCGCTGCGCAGGTTGACGCTTTGGTCAAGAAGGCATACGGTGTATTGGCCTTCATCAATCATGGGGTTGAATTTAGGAGCTGAGAGATAATGTTGCAGCTATATAGGACCCTGGTCAGATCCCACTTGGAGTACAGTGCTCAGTTCTGGTCGCCTCACTACAGGAAAGATGTGGAAACCATAGAAAAGGTGCAGAGGAGATTTACAAGGATATTGCCTGGATTGGGGAGCATGCCTTATGAGAATAGGTTGAGTGAACTCGGCCTTTTCTCCTTGGAGCGACGGAGGATGAGAGGTGACCTGATAGAGGCGTATAAGATGATGAAAGGCATTGATCGTGTGGATAGTCAGAGGCTTTTTCCCAGGGCTGAAATGGCTAGCACGAGAGGGCACAGTTTTAAGGTGCTTGGAAGAAGGTACAGAGGAGATGTCAGGGGTAAGTTTTTTACGCAGAGAGTGGTGATTGAGTGGAATGGGCTGCTGGCAAAGGTGGTGGAGGTGGATACGATAGGGTCTTTTAAGAGACTCCTGGATAGGTACGTGGAGCTTAGAAAAATAGAGGGCTATGGGTAACCCTAGGTAATTTCTCAGGTAAGGACATGTTCGACACAGCTTTTTGGGCCGAAGGGCCTGTATTGTGCTATAGGTTTTCTACGTTTCTATGTAATATTTTGATTTGTGATCCTATGAAAATATGAACTTACTTCGTGTGCTCCGCTTTCCCCACAACACCCTTCCCCCACCATCCCAAAGATATATGGATTGTCTCTAGTGTGTGGGGCTCAGCACCCCTTTCTGTAACCTGACATTGACAGAAAAACCCCAGTCAGTCCAAGTTGGCAGCAACACCTCAAGCTCCACCACGCTGAGCGCCAGTGTCGCCCACTGCTGTTCACGATGGTGACTCACAACTGCACTGCCAGATCTCACTCAAACCCATCAATAAGTTCGCTGATAATACTACAGTGCTGGGCCTCATCAGCAACAACGATGAGTCAACATACACTGAGGAGGCTGAGAGGTTTGTCAAACGGAGAGCCCCCTCCTTTACGCTCTGTATACCCATGACTGTGTCGCTACCCACAGCTCCAATCTGCTAATTAAATTTACTGATGACACTACACTGATTGGCCTAGTCTCAAATAATAATGAGGCAACCTACAGAGAAGAAGTCATCATCCTGATACAGTGATGTCAAGAAAACATCCTCTCCCTCAGTGTCGCAAAACCAAAGGAGCTGGTTGTGGACTACAGGAGGAATGGAGACAGGCTAACCCCTATTGACATCAATGGATCTGGGGTTGAAAGGGTGAACAGCTTTAAGTTCCTCAGCAGACACATCACTGAGGATCTCATGTGGTCTGTACATACCGGCTCTTCCACCCCAGACTGTTGAAGAAGTTTGGAATGGGCCCCCAAATCCAAAGGACTTTCTACAGGGGCACAATTGAGAGCACCCTGACTGGCTGCATCACTGCCTGGTATGGGAACTGTACTTCTCTCAATCACAGGACTCTGCAGAGAGTGGTGAGGACAACCCAGCACATCTGTAGTTGTGAACTTCCCACTATTCAGGATATTTACGGAGACGGGTGTGTAAAAAGGGCCCGAAGGATCATTGGGGACCCGAGTCACCCCAACCACAAACTGTTCCAGCTACTACCATCCAGGAAACGGTACTGTAGCATAAAAGCCAGGACCAACAGGCTCCAGGACAGCTTCTTCCACCAGGCCATCAGACTGATTAATTCATGTTGATACAATTGTATTTCTATGTTATATTGACTGTCCTGTTGTACATACTGTTTATTATAAATCACTATAAATTGCACATTGCACATTTAGACAGGGATGTAACGTAAAGATTTTTACTCCTCGTGTATATGAAGGACGTAAGTAATAAATTCAATTCAGTTCAATTCAATTCAATTCAACGGTGTGAGAACTGAGGCTCAACATGGACAAGACAAAAGAGATGATTGTGGACTTCAGGGTAGCACAGTCGACCACTCTCCATTGCACACCAATGGCTCTGCCCCGGAGAAAGTGAAGAACACAAAGTTCCTTGGTCTGCATGTAATGGATGATCTAACCTGGATCCACAACACCTCCTCATTAGTTAAGAAGCCACAGCAGCATCCACACGTTCTTAGCAGTTTGAGGCCTGCAAGGCTCCCCGCCCCCTTTCTAAAAACTTTCTACAGGAGCACCATTGGGAGTGTCCTGTCTGGCTGCATCATCGTGTGATACAGAAGCACAAGGCATCAGACTGCAAAACCCTACAGAGGATAATAAAAACAACTGAGTGAATCACTGGGGTCTCCCTCCCCACCTTCTGTGACATTTACTGTGAGTGTTGTAGACAAAGACCATGAAGCATTGTCGAGGTCCCCTACCACCCATCCCACATCCTCTTTGGCCCAGTACCGTCAGGAAGGAGGTACAGGAGCATCAGGACTAGGACCACCAGTCTGGGTAACAGCTTCTTCTCCCAGGCTGTGAGACTAACGAATATCCTGCCACCACTGAGGACTCGTCACTAGGACAGCGAGCTGTGTACAGTTTACTGTTTACCCCTGCTGCACACTTCACATGCATTTTGAATTATGTTTTATTAATTTTATCTGTGGTAATAGTTTGTTTTATGTGCTGCGTGTTATATATGTTTTGTGTGTGCACCAGGTACTGGAGAACTGTTGTTTTGTTTGGTTGTAGATATAGAAACATAGAAAACCTGCAGCACAATACAGGCCCTTCAGCCCACAAAGCTGTGCTGAACATGCCCTTACCCTAGAACAACCTAGGCTTACCCGTAGCCCTCTGTTTTTCTAAGCGCATGTACCCATCCAAGAGTCTGGGAAAAAAAGCCTCTGACTATCCATAAGATCAATGCCTCTCATTATCTTGTACACCTCTGTCAGATCACCTCTCATCTTCACACCTATATGTACAGTCAGGTGACAATAAAGTTGAACTTGAACCTTAAACTGAACGTGTTTGATGGTGGTAATGTGGGGGTTGGGGGAGGGTGATGATGAGAACATTAGGAGAATAAAAATGAAGACTAATCTGAATGGGTGGTTAAGGTCAACAGGAAATCAGTGGATCAAATGGCCAGTTTCCCTTCTGTTTATCTCTTTGTCTCTATGACAGCAAAATCAAAACATAATGTTTTAATCAAATGATTGAATTGTTGATATTCTTTTTAACTTCAAAACATGCATCACGTCATAAAGTGTAAGGAAAAATGTGACCAAGCTATTTTACTTGATTTTTGATCATTGTCCTGAAATGTAATTGGTGAAAAACAATCAACCCTCACATCAGGCACCATCCCACCATCTGCCTTGGGGCAAACCTCTCCACATGTATTAAATTAGTAATCTCAGACAAAAGAAGCAAAGAGTGAGTGCAATTCTTGGCCATCTTCACCAACTTGAGCCAAAACTTTACAAGCAGCAAAAGCATTAGGCTGTAGAGAGTATTTTCAGCAGTTGAATGAGTTCTTCAGGCTAGAACGTGTAACTATATACAGTAAGACAGGAGCAAAGTGGATCTTGAAGAAAAAAGTTGAGGCAAGAGATAGAATTAGCATTACTGCACAGTTACTAACAGAAAGGGTCCTAGTAAATATAGCAGTCTAGCCAGATGGAATATATCCAACGATGTCTCAAAAATGCATGTAACATGCAACAGGGAAGTATCTATTAGATATACTCCATTGTTTCAGGGGTATCTAACCAATATCTGCCTATTGTTAAATCAGAATCAGGACCAGGATGTGACTTTATGAATTAAATTAAATTCCCACAATCCTTCCCATATCTGATCAGGAATCGTGGAATGCGGGGGTATCAAGAATGTGCATTGCCTGCTAACATTAACCAGCATGCCTTTCGGGTTATATTAAAATCTCAGTTTACTACTTTTTAAATTCTAATTCACAGCAGCAGGAGAAACAGAGTCAATGAACCCATGACCACTTCACTGTTCTGACAGTAATTTTCTTGCTTTTGAGTCAGAAAGACACTAATCCAAGTTCCACCTCAGGATGTAATCTACATTGCCACTTTAGTCGAGGACAGAAAGACAATGACTTTCGTTTATATGTGATATCTATGCCAGTTAGGAAGGATGTAAATGATTATACAACACCAGTTCAAGAATAAGAGTTCTGTCAACATTTGGACAACGTAACTTTCTCAATCAGCACACCCAAAGAATTAGTACCTGTGCCTTTTTTTCTTGATTCTCCAACATCAAATAATGGAACACCCAAGCAACTACATTTTCAGGTTATGCAGTTGAGGGGAACAAGAAATTTTATTTGTGAAATTAATTAACTTTGAACCAGCAACTTCAGCTTATGATTGTGTCAAGGCTTGTTTGTTGAGTGTAAGTTAAATGTGGTTTGGTAAAATTGAGACCTGTTCCAAGCTCATCTTAAATGCACACATTTTCAGTTTAAATACAGCAAATTTTGAATCAAATGAGTTACCTGCATTGGAAAAATCAGGCCAGAAATAATATTATTTAAATGAGACTCAGTTTATGCTTAATTGGTGCACAATAGATTCACAGGGCTCTATAACTACAGATTGGGCAAAGTCCTTCTCCAGCACTAGGTGACTATATCCTACTTCAGACATTCCCACCTTGAGTCAGCCAGCCTTCCTTCAATGACCTGAAGCCTAGGAAATCTAGTCAGCCTCTGAAAATGGCTAGTTGCAAGCAGAAAACAAATAAATTCAAAAGTGATTCTAATGTTAAGTCAGCTCGAAAGTTTCTTGGCTTTACAGAAACATTACTGTTTACACAAACAGAAATAGATAGGTTCTTAATTAGCCAGGGCATCAAAGGGTATGGGGAGAAAGCAGGGGAGTGGGTGTGACTGGAATCAGCCCATGAATGGCGGAGCAGACTCAATGGGCTGAATAGCCTACTTCTGCTCCTATATCTTATGGTCTTATGGTCTTATGTTTATTGGAAAAGGAAGATTAGAAATCTTCCTGCACAGAACCTGACTGGTATATCTGCAGGTGTAATGGCAATTGCTACTTTCCAAAAGTGATTCAATGTTTTCATGATGTTTGGCAGCCTTCTAGTGATGCAGTCATTATATAAATTTATAATGTCATCAAATAAATCAACTTTATATTCAATGTACTAATTGTAAGTTGACTACCCTCTGGTGGAATTTAATATACGATGTTTTAAGTAGGCTAAAGCATGACACTGCAGCCAGATTTGTGTTAAAGTTAATGGAAAGGCCAAGCCCACTACAATATGGAATAAATCCGACAATTCCTGGAATATACACATACCCAGATAAATACGAAAAAGTAGAAATTACTGTTCCATTTATCTACCTATTTAGATAGATAGATATTTAGATAGACGCAACCCGCCGATCGATTCCCGTGGGACGCGTCCACCCTCCACAAAGAGCTGCCAACCATACACTGCATCAATGGAAACCTGGAAAGATGCACTATTTACCGAGGAAGTGTGGGAAAAGAGCTGGGCTGCTGGTCAGGTTGAAGCTGAGGGGCTTCAGGGTCCCTATGCCCACCATCCTACTAGCTAATGTGCAAGCCATAGAGAACAAGGTGGATGATCTTAAAGGGAGACTCACCTACTGCAGGGAGATGCAGAACTGCTGTGTATTCTGTTTCACCGAGACCTGGCTCTCCCCTGCCAACCCCGACTGTGCCATCCGACCGGAGGGATTTTCGATCCATCAGATGGACCGCACGGCGTCTTCGGGCAAGACAAGGGGAGGTGGTGTCTGCCTACTGATCAACACTGCGTGGTGCTCGGACACAGTGGCACTGACAAGCTCCTGCAGCCCGGACCTGGAAAACCTGTCAGTGAAGTGTCATCCCTACTATCTGCCATGGGAATTCACCTTGGTCATACTGACGGCGGTCTACATTGCCCCCCAGGCGGACGTGGAGTGTGCTCTGAACAAACTGTATGCCAACATCCATGAACTTGAGACCAGGTATGTGGAGGCTTTGCTCATTACAGCCAGGGACTTTAACCAGGCCAACCGCAGAAGGCGCTGCCAAAGTTATACCAACATGTCTCCTGCCCCACGAGAAGCCCGAATATACTTGACCACTGCTACACAGCAGTCAAGGATGCCTACCATTCCATCCCACGACCTCAATTCGGAAAATCGGACCATCAGGCCGTACTCCTCCTCCCGGCTTACAAACAGAAACTGAAGCGGGAGGTCACGGTGTCAAAAATAGTGTCGCGTTGGACAGAGGAAACGGATGAGGTCCTCCATGACTGCTTTGAATTGGTGGACTGGTTAGTATTCAAAGACTCAGCAGCTAACCTCAATGAGTATGCCTCAGCTGTTACGGACTTTATTTGGAAATGCATGGAGGACTGTGTGTCTCGCAAGACGATCCGGGTATTCTCTAACCGGAAACCTTGAATGAATTATGAGGTCAAGTCCCCTTTAAAGGCTAGAGCTGTGGCTTTTAGGTCCGGAGATACCAGTCGCTACATGGAATCCAGGCGTGAACTCTGGAAAACCATTGAGGGCACCAAGAGGCAATATCGAGCCAAGTTGGAAGCCCAGGCTAACCAGAGGGATGCCAGTAGACTATGGCAGGGTCTAAATGAGATCACTGGGCACAAAGAAAAGGCTGGGAATATCAATAACTGTGGTGCTTCTCTTCCTGATGAACTTAACGTATTCTACGCAAGATTCGAACAGAAGAGAAGCGTCCTGCTCCCTCCGGATGAACCGGACCTGGTGGCATCGAGATTCATCATCACCGAGGAGGATGTTAGAAGGGCTTTCCTGAAGATAAATCCAAGGAAGATGACGGGCCCAGGTAGCTTCCCAGGACAGGTTCTCTGGGCCTGTGCAAGCGAGCTAGCTGTAGTGTTTGCTGACATCTTCAACTGCTCCTTGCTTCAGTCTAAGATCCCTTCGTGTTTTAAGAAGGCAATGATAATCCGAGTGCTGAAGAAGAGCAAGGTGGCATGCCTGAATGAGTATCGACCTGTGGCTCTGATATCAATTGTTATGAAGTGTTTCGGGAGATTGGTTATGGCACACATCAACCACAGCCTACTGGTCAACCTCGACGCTTTGCAATTCACCTACCGGAGCAACAGGTCAGCGGCAGATGCCATCTCTCTGGCCCTACATTCCTCCTTAGAACACCTAGAGAATAAAGACACATACGTAAGGCTCCTTTTCATTGACTACAGCTCTGCCTTTAATACCATCATTTCAAATAAACTGATTCCTAAGCTCTGGAACCTGGACCTTAGCACTCAGATCTGCAGCTGGATCTTCAACATCCTCACAGACAGGACCCAGGCTGTAAAAATAGGGGACAAGCTCTTCTCTGCAATCACTCTGAGTACCGTTGCCCCACAAGGCTGTGTACTCAGCCCCCTGCTGTACTCACTGTACACCCATGATTGTGTAGCCAAGTTTCCCTCAAACTCAATATATATGTTTGCTGATGACACAACAATTGTAGGCCATATCTCGTGTAATGATGAGTTTGAGTACAGAGAGGAAATTAAGAACCTGGTGGCATGGTGCGAAGACAATAACCTATCCCTGAACGTCAGCAAGACGAAGGAATTGGTTGTTGACTTCAGAAGGAGTAGCGGACCGCACGACCCAATTTACATCGGTGGTGCGCAAGTGGAACAAGTCAAAAGCTTTAAGTTCCTCGGGGTCAATATCACAAATGACCTGACTTGATCCAACCAAGCAGAGTCCACTGCCAAGAAGGCCCACCAGCGCCTTTACTTCCTGAGAAAACTGAAGAAATTTGGCCTGTCCCCTAAAACCCTCACTAATTTTTATAGATACACTGTAGAAAGCATTCTTCTAGGGTGCATCACAACCTGGTATGGAAGTTGTCCTGTCCAAGACTGAAAGAAGCTGCAGAAGATCATGTACATGGCGCAGCACATCACATAAACCAATCTTCCGTCCTTGGACTCACTTTACACCGCACACTGTCGGAGCAGTGCTGCCAGGATAATCAAGGACACGACCCACCCAGCCAACACACTTTTCATCCCTCTTCCCTCCGGGAGAAGGCTCAGGAGCTTGAAGACTCGTACGGCTAGATTTGGGAACTGCTTCTTTCCAACTGTGATAAGACTGCTGAACAGATCCTGACCCAGATCTGGGCCGTACCGTCCAAATATCCAGACCTGCCTCTCAGTTTTTTTGCACTACCTTACTTCCCATTTTTCTATTTTCTATTTATGATTTATGATTTAAATTTTTAATATTTACTAATTTTAACTATTTTTAATATTTTAAATATTTGATATTTGTAATCCAGGGAGTGGGAAGCGCAGAATCAAATATCGCTGTGATGATTGTACGTTCTAGTACCAATTGTCTGGCAACAATAAAGTATAAAGTTATAAGTATAAGTATCTCCTCTAGAAATTGTGCCATTCGAGTCACTCATAGCCTCAATGCTAACATACATGGAAGGCATGAAGATGAGGTGAATTCCCACAAGATGCTTATGAAACATAACAGTAAAAAGTAAGGTTACTGTATTCAAGAGCAAATAAAATGACAGTCAAGTCTTAAGAGCATAAGACATAGGAGCAGAATTAGGCCATTCAGACTATGGAATCTGCTCTGCAAATCCATCTTGGCTGATTACTTGGCCCTCTCAACCCCATTATTCTGTATTACCCCGTAATCTTTGATGCCCTTCCTAATCAAGACCCTAACAACCTCCGCTTTAAATATACGTAATGATTTGACCTCCACAGCAATCTGTGGCCATGAATTCCACAGATTCACCACTCACTGGCTAAAGAAATTCCTTCTCTTCAACTGCAAATCCATCTCTGTTACTGAATGGTATTTAATTTTTTGAGCATGGTAGTTCATTTCTTAAGTATCCAATTTTAAATTGAAGAATTCAATAAAAAGCAATTTATTTATTTTTATTTTTTCTTCTTTTGAATCTGTTTTCTAATTTACTCTTCAGAACAGCAGAGCACAGGAACAAGCTCTTTGGTCTCTTTTCCTTTTCCCTCTCTCCATTTCACTTTCTACACTGGATTTTACATTGACAAGTATTCTGGCTGAGACTTTCTACTTTAGCATGATTCAGTGAAGATACTTCAAAATGGTTATTTGAAGAGATGCTTTGAAGCACACGGCTACTAAAAATATTCTGAAGAGGGAGTCAGGAAATGAATTACCCGCCCCCCCCCGCACCCATTGCCAAGAAATTAAAAGGGCAACTTTAGTTGTACTGAAGTTTTTGCCCGTGGCCAGGTGAACCATTAATTTGAGGTGGGAGGGGGTGGAATAACTCTTGGGAAGTTCTCCCTCACCCAAAACTAAGTGCATCTTTTATAATAGAAGCCTTATTCCTCTGGACCTTCTGTCAATGCAGAACATGTGAAAGAAATTGGCTGGAATCACATTCTCGAGCCAATAGCTAAAGCCTTATAATAATTGGCTCTTTGTTTACACAATTTTTTCATCCATGTTCAATGTTTTAATGAAAGATCATTTTTAGAAATGAATAAACTATACTCCTTTTTTTCTGAATTCATGTCAGCAGCTTTAAAAAGCCCACTCAACAACTTTATAATAGCTCCCCAAAGTATAAAGCTTGTTTTGATAATGTATATACCTAATTGTGTTAATCTATAACCCCTACTGTGATGTGTCTGGTAAATTGAGAACTTTTCTTCCCAGCATATATTTCTCTGCAGCACCAACAATTCAGTATGTTTTGTTTAGAGTATTAAGTCAAGCAGCAGGCTAGATAAAAATCTGTGGCTTAAGGTTCACAGTATACATTATGCTGTTGGGAAAACATAATCACTCAGCTTATTGAAGCTTAAAAACCAAAGAAGCACCGTGTACTTCATATTCTCTTGAGACTTGCTAGGTTCACTGGGCAGGCATTGTGCATCCTATATGCTCTTGGTCTCCTTTCATGCACAATATGCTTTTGCGATTCTGCTTAAGACAAATGCTTCTGTGCCACCAACAACTAACTCTACTCTTACAATACAGATTTAAAATTGTATGGAACTAATCTAGCACTAACGTTAATATAGCATGCTGTTCAAATATTGTTGTTACAAATAGTGCCGAAACAAAGTTTGAGTGTCAATGTCTTTCTTATTACATGCATCTCAGAGATACCACAAACAATTGTATTTTATTCAGGCATAATGATGCAAGCTTCCTTTCTTCCCTGTTATTGATGAAATGAACATGGTTGAATGAGCAAATTGTTGAAATATTATTATTATTGAAATATTGTTTGCTTCCTTCCAGGTCTCACTAGATATTCTCAAAGTTCAAAGTAAACTTATTATTAAAATACATATGTGTCACCATCTATTGTACTATCCTAAGATTCATTTCACTGCGTGCATTCTCAATTAATACAAAGAAGCACAATTGAATCATTGGAAATCTGCACAAACAACCAGTGTGCAAAAGGTGACAAATTGTGCAAGGACATATAATAATAATAAATATTGTGAACACAAGTTGTAGAGTCATTAAAAGTGAGTCCATAGGTTGTGGAATCAATTCCGTGTTGTGAGTAAAGTTATCCCCTCTGAATTAGAATCAGGTTTATTATCACCGGCATGTGATGTGAAATTTGTTATCTTAGCAGCAGCAGTTCAATGCAATACATAGTCTAGCAGAGAGAGAAAAAAAATAATAAATAATAAAATAATAATAATAAATAAACAAGTAAATCAATTACATATATTGAATGGATTAAAAATGTGCAAAAACTGAAATACTGTGTATTAAAAAAAAGTGAGATAGTGTCCAAAGATTCAATGTCCATTTAGGAATCGGATGGCAGAAGGGAAGAAGCTGTTCCTGAATCGCTGAGTGTGTGCCTTCAGGCTTCTGTACCTCCTACCTGATAATAACAGTGAAAAAAAGGCATGTCCTGGGTGCTGAAGATCCTTAATAATGGATGCTGCCTTTCTGAGACACCGCTTCCTGAAGATATTCTGGATACTTTGTAGGCTAGTACCCAAGATGGAGCTGATTAGATCTACAACCTTCTGCAGCTTCTTTTGGTCCTGTGCAGTAGCCCCTCCATACCAGACAGTGATGCAGCCTGTCAGAATGCTCTCCATGGTACAACTATAGAAGTTTTTGAATGTATTTGTTGACATGACAAATCTCTTCAAACTCCTAATAAAGTATAGCCGCTGTCTTGCCTTCTTTATAAATGCATCAATATGTTGGGACCAGGTTAGATCCTCAGAGATCTGGACACCCCAGAACTTGAAGCTGCTCAATCTCCCCACTTCTGATCCCTCTATGAGGATTTGTACGTGCTCTTTCGTCTTACCCTTCCTGAAGTCCACAATCAGCTCTTTTGTCTGAGACAATAGACAATAGACTCTTCCTGACGTTGAGTGCCAGGTTGCTGCTGTGGCACCACTCGACTAGTTGGCATATCTCACCCTGTATGCCCTCTCGTCACCATCTGAGATTCAAGAGCCTGGTGGCTGAGGGGTAATAACTGTTCCTGAACCTGGTGCTGTGGGTCCTGAGCCTCCTTGTTGATGGCAGCAGTGAGAAGAGAGCATGGCCTGGATGATGCAGGACCTTGATGGTGGATACTGCTTTCCTGCAACAGTGCTCCTTGTAAATGTGCTCAATGGTTGGTATTTAGTAAACACCGAGATAAACATATACTGCAATGAGTTGGTATGGTGTATCAGTGGGAAAGCAGTCAATCAGTGCAAACGTTTCAAATTGGCAAAGTTAGCCAAGTGAAATTTAAGCTACTTTAACCACTCAGTAAACACAGGGACAACACAAAAGAATGCAGATCCTGAAGTCTGAAGCACCAATCTGTTGGAGGAACTCAGCACATTGAGCAGCATCTAAAAGAAATATACCGGAAAAGGTCCCGATTCAGGGTTTCAACCCAAAGCGTTGATGATTCTTTTCTCCTACTGAGGAAGTATACTAAATCTTGTAAAGTTCCATGAATTTTACACTCCAGGGAGCTGATTAATGAACATCTGTCCTGAAGTAAAATTAACATGTTACCAAGAGGTGACATAAATTTAGCAAAGATTTAAAAGGGAATGTTCTCATGAAATTCTGGAATACTTATGATAATACTGATGGCATTATAATCTATCTGCTCATGTCATTGCAGATTATTTCAAATTTGTTCTGTAGTAATCTTATAGGCCTGTAGTTTGATATAATAACAATTTGTTGAGTTATCAAGAATTTTTATTATCTTACCATTGTTTTGCTAAAGCTTTTTTGTGCTTTTCCTTTGAATGCACTATACGTGGAGTTGAGCTCCATGTTATCTGGGAAAAAGTAGCATCCGTGGGAAAGCCAAAATAATAATAATAGCTTATTTATAGAGCATTTTTCAAACAGACAATGTAGTTCAAAGTGCAAACATAAAAATAAAAGACAAAATGATGTTAGTTAAAAGCAAGGTTAAATAAACACTTTAGGTTTTGAAAGTGTCAACTGAGTCTGCATCCCTTATAGTTTTAGGTATTGAGTTCCAGAGCAGAGTTAAAAAAAAGATGACCTGTCAATTTTCTTTTGAGAGAGATTGTTTAAATCTGGGGTTCCCAACCTTTTTTATGCTATGGACCCCTACCGTTAACCAATGAGTCCATGGACCCCAGGTTAGGAACCCCTAGTTTAGATGGAAGCATCCTATCAAGGATGATTTACAGCTTAGTATGGCAATTGCTCTGCCGATGACCATTGGAAATTGTAGAGTTGTGGACACAGCTCAACACATCAGAGAAATCAGCCTCCCCTCCATGGACTCTTTCTACACTTCCTGCTGCCTTAGTAGAGCAACCAGCATAATCAAAGACCCCACCCACCCTGGACATGACAGCCTTGGGGCAGCACTGTGGCCTATCAGTTAGTGCCAGCTGTTGGATTGGAGTTCAATTCCCTCAACTGACCGTAAGCAGTTTTTACTTTTTACCCATAACTACATGCGTTTCCTTTGGGTGCTCCTGCTTTCTCCCATATTCCAAATATATACAGTTAGCATTGGTGTGCAATGGACATGTTACGTTGGCACCAGCAGCGTGGCAACACTTGTGTCCTGGCCAGCACAATCCCCACTGATCTGATTTGATGTAAACAACACATTTCAAAGTACATCAAAGTTGCTGGTGAACGCAGCAGGCCAGGCAGCATCTCTAGGAAGAGGTACAGTTGACGTTTTAGGCTGAGACCCTTCGTCACTAACTGAAAGAAGAGATAGTAAGAGATTTAAAAGTGGGAGGGGGAGAGGGAGATCCAAAATGATAGGAGAAGACAGGAGGGGGAGGGATGGAGCCAAGAGCTGGACAGGTGATTGGCAAAAGGGGTATGACAGGATCATGGGACAGGCCTGGCCTGCTGCATTCACCAGCAACTTTGATGTGTGTTGCTTGAATTTCCAGCGTCTGCAGAATTCCTCGTGTTTACATTTCAAAGTACGTTCTGATATACATGTGACAACTAAAGCTAATTTTTCACTGTGTTGGCCTTTCAATCACATCTTCAATTTATTTCAACTACATCTGGTGCTTCTGATGCATAATGTCATAACCAATTAGATTGTACCATTTGCTTAGTCTGTATGAATCATCAGCAAGAGCTTGAACAACTGTACGTTTCAAAGTTCAGAATCAATTCATCTTGTCACTTCACTCACTACTCATTCTCTCAATGCTCATAACATGCTCTCCTGATGTATGCTAATTGTCATAATTGAATGCTTCATATTATGCCTTCAAGTGATGTCTTTTGGAATCAGAGAAATGGAAATAAGGAACAGAGGAAAGAATGACTATATAACAGAGAGAGAGAGAGAAAGAGGGGGCATGCATTTACTTGTGTCAGAGAGAGAAATAAAACCTAACCTTAAGATCATGCATTGCTTTACTTTTTAGCCATTTGAAGTAGATAACTTCACATTTACGCATGTCACACTGCATCTCCCATGTTTTCACTCACTCCCTCAATCTAAGTTTCATTGGTGCTTCTTTGCTTCCTCCTTACAGTTCATAACCACACCCAGTTTGACATCTTTGGCAAACTTCAAACCATTGCATTTGGTTCACTCATGCAAATCATTGTTATTTATTACAAACAGATGAGACCCAAGCACTGATCCCTGAGGTATCCTACCAATGACTGGCAGCCAGCCTGTGAAGAACCATTTATTCCTACTGTGTTTCCTTTTTATTAACCAATTTCCCATCCAATGCCAATATACTACCTCCAGTACAAAAGCATGTTATTTATTTTTCTTTAAATTTTAAATACAGTGCAGTAACAGGTCCTTCTGGCCCAGCAAGCCCAAGACACCCACATGACCAAGTAACCCAGTAACCTGTACGTCTTTGGAAAGTGGGAGGAAACTGGAGCACCCAGAGGAAACCCACATAGTCACGGGGGAGCGTACCAACTCCTTACAGACAGCGATGTAACTGAATCCAGGTCGCTGGACTGGTAATAGCATTATGCCAACTGGTATACTACCGTGCTGCCCCCTATTTCATATGAGATTGCATCAAAAACTTATATCTATTGTTCACCCTTATCTGCTCTACTAATACACCTCCAAAAAAAAACCTGATTCTTCTTTTCAGAAATCCATGTTGATCTGGTCTAATCCTATTGCTATTTTGTGAAGAGTTTTGTTCTCTCAGTCTATGAGAACATTTACTGTGCTACCAATATTAAGATGATCCATCTGTTATTTTCTGCTTTCTCTCCATTAAATAATGGGTGTTACATTTATCACCCGCCATTCCGCGAAAACTATTCCATTATACATAGATGTCTGTAAATTGATAACCAATTTACACACTACTTTCACAGCTACCTTATTTAGTATTCTGGGAAACAGATTATCAAGCCTATGTCTTTAACAGCTATCAGTGCTACTAATTTTCTTGCACCATTTTCTTACCAGTACTTTTCCTTTAATTCCTCACATTTATTAGATTTTTATTTCTGAGGAGTCAGGGAGATTGGTGCTTTGGCCAATCAAGTTTCTGCCGTCCATCCCATTTACACTAGTCCTATAGTAATTGCATTATTTTTTCATTCTCCCCACAGAGTCATCAACTACCCACAGATTCTATCACTCACCTATACACTAGGTGCAATTTGCGGTGGCCAATCGATCTTCATGAGGGAGGAAACCAGAACACCTGGAGAAAACCCATCCAAACAGACAGCACCCAAGATCTGGATTGAATCTGGATTTCTGGCATTGTAAGACAGTGACTCTTCTGGCTGTGTCAATATGCTGCCAAGCATGACACATTTTCAATTTTATGAATACAAATCCAAAGTATTTAATTAATTACTCTTCTCTATTTCTTTATCCCCCTTCATGAAATTCCCCAGTTCTTCTTGTAGGGGATATCTTCCCTAGTTCTTTTTTTCTGTTGTGTATTTATTAAATTTTTTACCATTCATTTTCATGCTCTCTCCAAGTTTGCTTGTATGCTTTATTTTTGGCCTTTTAATCAAATCTTTTCCCAGCAGAGTTGCAGTTTAACCTGCTCCAAGTCCTCGGCTTCGCTGCTTCTTGACATTTCTGTAGATGACATCACATCCTTAACTTCTTTAGTGATCCATTCTAAGTCATTCTTCCTCTTAATTTTTTAAATAAGATGGATATGTACCACTATTGCTGTTCAATACTTATTCCGCAATGCTTATCCACAGTCGCACCTTGTAATGAGGCTCCCTAATTAGATTTAGGATGCTAGCTTTTTGTTGTACCATTTTACATTTCATCTTCATGAAGAATTCTATCATGCTTAGATCACTGTTCCTCTTTGGACCATACACATTATTATTAACTGATCTTCTCTTGTTTCAGAATACCGTGTCTAGAATAGTTTGTTTCTTATTCCTTATATATTTCTAAGATTCAGGTTTTATCAAGTGTACATTGAAACATACAGTGAAATATGTCATTTGTGTTAACAACCAACATTCCCAGCATGTGCCGGGGGCAAACTAAAGGTGCTGCCACACATTGCAGCACCAACACCTGGGCATCCCAAAGGGCTTTATAGCCAGTATATTACTTTCAAAGTTAATAAAAACCAAGTGTCAAAATTGAACCCAATTAGATGAAAATATCCTATGCATTTGATACTGATGACAAAGGTCAATTTTGTCTTCTGATCTGTCTCTTTAAGGTGTTGTCTGATCTCAGCCAGGACACCAGGTAACTACCCCTACTTTTCTGTATGAGATGGTCTCAGTTCAGATAGTTGGGACCTCTGATAATAGACACCTTTCAAGTACTACACGGGGATGACAGCCCCAATCTTTGTGTTCAGTTTTCTGGAGTAGGCTTAAAGCAACACCACTTTAACTAGAGTCAGAGCCCTACCAACTGAAGATAAAAATAAAACATTTACTGACAGTAAATATTCCCTTTCCTTGTATTCACGCCACTTGGAAGGATGTCACCAACAGGATCAACACATTGTTGCCCACTCAAAGTATATGTCTGTGGCTGAAGATTAACTTCCACCTGGTAACAATAGTAAATCTGAAATATTGGATGAGCAATGGGATGAACATTTTACCTCTCGGTGACAACTTGCATTTTTTTTCTCACATTTATGAACTGTGATGAAACAATATCTCATTAAAAGTTTGTCAGTAATAGAGGTTGTAACTACCTATTTTAAACACGCATTGAATTATCAATCATGATTATATATATTTACATTTTCTGTAGCCTTGAGTAAAATATGGAGACTCAGGGTGTGTGTTGCCTGCTATAGCTACATCAAGCAAGTTGAGAGTCATACATTAAAGATTCATAAAAAGATTTGTAATTAAAGATTCATAAAAATCCCAGAGAAATGGCAACATCAGTATTTCATCTTTGTCTTTAATAGATATTGGAAGAATATTAATTATGTGTGATTCAATTATTGAATGTTAATCATTACATTGAATACACTTCCATAGGGAACTACAAAGTTAGACAGCAGTGGCAGAGAGTTACATGTATTTCAGGTAACTTTGCACCACCCCAGCTCTGAGAAACCTTGACTAGCTTTGAGAGAAATAAAAACTACATTTAGACCTGAAGAGGCTCTCAACAGAAAATCCGTATATGCTGCTTATTTATGTCTTATACTGTATGTAAAAGATAAAGCTGCATTTACACAACCTCGTTTTCATTAAGAGAGAGAGAGAGAGCACACATGGGAATATGCTCAATATTTTAGCAACCTGTGAATATTCTCTCCCATGATAACTGATTCATGCTGTTATATGAAAAAATATTTATTAGTGATTTGCAATTCTGAACTTCAAGATAATCATCATCAGATAACTGGAATATAAACTTCATGTCAGAGACCATCCGCTACAATTTGCTACACAGTTATTTTCAACTCCTTAGAGACCTTAAACCTCTTTGAATTCTTCCCTATAAGCACAAAATAGTATTACCTGCAGATTCAATTCCTTGGATGTAATTATCTCTTGGAAGTTCAAGTTCTGTGCATCAACTTCCCTTCCAATTAATCTCTCTCTTCACCAGTAATTATTTTGGTGCCCACACTAGGAGCACAAGTCCTGTTGCTGTCCATTTGTTACACCTTCTTTTGATTTCGACACACATAAGCTTTGAATGCATCTACTGAAGAAATACATCGACACAGTGTATCCATCTTGGCCAAGTTAATTGAACATACTGCACTAGAATGAGCATAATTGAGGCGTTCCCATAACCAATGATCTCACTTTAAGGACTCTTTACCTTGTTACTTCATATTCTTGTTACTTATTGATCCTTATTTACGTTTGCATCACAGTTTGTTGTCTTCTGCACTCTGATTGTTCTTTCATTCATCCTGCTATAGTTACTATTCTATAGACTTGCTGTGTACTGCCGCAGGAAAATGAATCTCAGGGTTGTATGTGGTGACATATATGTACTTTGATAATAAATTTACTTTGAACTTTGAACTTTGATCATTGGCACTTTCCAGCAGGCTTCATGCAAAGCTATTTCAAACATTGTAAGTTTAAGTTGGAAGCAGCAATCTGACTTGTATTACTTGTATTTCTGGATATCAATAAATGATTAGAAAAAGTATGACAGCTCAAAATTTAAAAGTTCAAATATGATTTATTATCAAAGTACATATATATCACCATATACTACCCTGCAGTTCATTTTCTTGCAGGCATTCACAGTAGAAGAAAGAAATACAATAGAATCAATGAAAAGCTACAAACGAACAAAGACTAACAAGCAGGCAATGTGCAGAAGAAGACAAACTGGACAAATACAAAAATAAATAAGCAAGTAATACTAAGACCATGAGTTGTAAAGTCTTTGAAAGTGAGTCGACCGGTTGTGTTCAGTGATCAGTTCAGTGCTGAGATGAGTGAAGTTATCCAGACGGGTTCAGGAGCCTGATGGCTGAAGGTTGATAATAAGGTCCAAATAACACTTAATAGATGCTACTAGTAGTTAATTCATTGAGGTTTTTTTCAACAAAGAAGATAGAAAACTGTAAGCTTATCTTCTCAAAAGTTGAAATGTTTGTCTAAATTAGTTATTCCACGAATAAGTTAGAATAAGATTGTTTAATATTTAATGTCATTTGCCTGTACACAATTATAAAGAGAAGAAAGTTATTGTTAGTTGGATCCAATGCAACCCAAAAATCACAAAAGATAAAGAACACAATAATAATAATAATAATAATAATAATAATAAATCACACAGTAAATATAAATACATAAGGTAGCTTATATACATAGATTGATTATATGACCCTAAAGTGACAATAAAGTGGTGAATAAAGTAGTGGTAGAGTTGGTGGGCGGAGGTGTTGATTACCCTTACTGCTTGGGGCAAGTAACTGTTCTTCAGTCTGGTGGTCCTGGTGTGGATGCTACGTACATAGCCTCTTCACTGATGGGAGTGGGACAAATAGAGTGTGTGGGATCCTTCATGGTGTTAGTGGTCTTTTTCCGGCACCTTTTTGTATACATGTCCTTAATGGCGGCTAGGTTGGTGCCGGAAATGCGTTGGACAGTTTTACCTACCCGACGTGGAGCCTTCCTGTCCGCCACAGTGCAGTTTCCATACCAAGCAGTGATGTAGCGAGTTAGGATGCTCTCTACTGTGCACTTGCAGAATGATGTGAAACGTGCCAGGTCCAGCTCTCTCAGCCTCCTCAGAAAGTAGAGGTGTCAGTCAGCTTTCTTGGCTGTGTAGGATGTGTTGTGGGACCATGAGCAGTTGTGTGTGGCGTGCACTCCCAGGAGTTTGAATCTACTTGCAGTTTCCACACTGTGCCACCGATGTAAATGGGGGTGTGAGTGGTGCAAATTATCCTGAAGCTTTGTTAATTTCTATTTAATGGAAGGCATTATAACATTTGATATTGTGAGGGGTGGTACTGTTGTATCTCACTGAGTAGCAAATGAACAGTCAAAGGAATGCAACATTTCACCTCGGTTTAGCTCACACCCGATTGTATAAGCCCCATCTTAAATGTAACTCACTGTTTAATAGTGCCAGCACCACTAAACAGCATTATTGCCTGATTATGCCTGTAAATTACAATGCAGTACAACAATTGTAGCTTCTGATTTGATGATGAGTGGTAATTTTGTGTAATGGAAAGAAAATCGAACGTGTTGCAGTCAGGAAACAAAACCATCACACTATGTCTTCCATAAATTGCTTTAATCTGTACTAGATTGGAACAGTGAAGGTGACTGAAGTTCTCACCTCCCACACTGCAGACATCTTCCACTGATTATGCTGACACAAACAGGCTGTGATGCATCAGTCTATCATTCAAGTAACATCTCTATTATTGAAAGGAAACCATCAATTTATATCGTCCTCCATGAACGCAAGATGCAGCTACACATTTTTCAAACTCCCTGAGCGATTTGAAATAGTAAAGAAAGCAACTCAGTGAACCTGTGTTTGATTATCTGGATATCCAAATGAAATCTAGGCAACACGATAGCATAGTGGTTAGAGCAATGATGTTACAGGTCCGGAGTTCAAAGTTCACTTCCAGCGTTGTTCTGTAGGAGCCTCTGTACTTCCTCCCTGTGAAATGCATGGGTCCTCCGGTTTCTTCCTACACTCCAAAGGCACACCAAGTGGGTTAATTGGTCATTGTAAATTATTCTGTAATTAGGTTCGGCTGGTGGCGCAGTGACATCAGCGCCGGACTCTGGAACGGAGATTCCCAGGTTTGAATCCAGTTGGGCCGCTCCCGAGTACGCTTTCCATCCGTGCCGGGTTGAGTGTTGAGCTCGCAACTCGACCTTGTAAAATAAAGAAAATACTGTACTGGGAAATGTCTGTGCAAGGAGTGGCGCACCACACAGTCTCTCGTTCTGCGCCTCGTAAGGCATGAAAATGCCCGATGCTGGCCTCTCAGGCCTGAGTCGACTTCATCATCATCGTCATCATCATCATCATCATCATAATCAGGTTTGTTGGGGGTTGCTAGGGAGACAAGCCTCAAAAGGCCGGAAGGGCCTACTCTGCGCTTTATTGTTAAATAAAATAAAATAAATTAGAAACACTTTCAGTCAAGTTTCTTGTGGGATGCTATATGAATTGGCGGGCGGGGGGGGGGGCATTACTGGAAATTTGAGGAAATCATTGTTCATGCCATCCAGGTTGGAGGCTACCCAGAAGGAATATAAGGTGTTGCTCCTCCAACCTGAGTGCGGCCTCATCGTAGCAGAAGAGGAGGCCATAGACGGACATGTCGGAATAGGAATTAGAAGTAGAATTAAAATGGGTGGCCTTTGGGAGACCCCACTTTTTCTCGTGGGTGGAGCATAGCTGCTCGGGGAAGCAGCCACCCAATCTACATTGGGTCTCACCAACATACGGGAGGTCACACCGGCAGCACCGGACACAGTAAATGACCCCAACAGAATGGCCAAGGGAGTCCCGTAGGGAGTGATCCCTACGGAAAGCAGAAGGTGGGTGGGGGAGGGGGGTGGAAATGTACTTGTTCATGGGATCCTGATGGAGTTGGTGGAAGTCACGGAGGATTATGTGCTGAATGTGGAGGCTGGTGAGGTGGTAGGTGAGGGCAACAAGAACCCTACCAGAGGGGAGGCAGGAGGATGGGGTGAGGGCAGATGTGCTTGAAATGGAAGAGATGCGGGTGAGGGCAGCTTTGCTGGTGGAAGAAGGGAAGGAGGACATCTCCTTAGTTCTGGAATGAAAAGCCTCATCCTGAGAGCAGATGCAAGGGAGACAGAGGAATTGAGGGAAGGGGATGGCATTTTAACAAGTAACAGGGTGGGAAGAGGTAGCTGTGAGAATCAGTGGGTTTATCAAAGATATCAGTAAATAAGCTGTCTCCAGAGATAGAGACAAAGCAATCGAGAAAGGGAAGGGAGGTGTCGGAAGTGGACCAGGTAAATTTGAGGCAGGGTGGAAGCTGGAGGCAAAGTTGCTGAAGTTGAGGAGCCCTGCATGAGTGCAGGAAGCATGAAGAAAGCTGGTGGTCTATGAAAAGAGATGAATGTTAGCTTTAACTTTTCACTTCCATGTGACAGGGATTAGAAACTGTGACATGAATACATGGCCAATATTCATAAAGGATGAAACATTCTTCGGGGAACAGTATGAACAACATATTCTGTATTTATTAGTACAAATGTTTATTAGGCTGGCTGTGGTTGGTAATTAGCCATTTTACTGAGGCAAGTCTAGAACTTATGCAAAGCCACTATAAATCTCGGACTTACTGAATGACTCGGGGGGATGGAGCAAAGTGAAGATGGCGCTAAACGGCACTCCTTTGCTTGCATCTTCAGAAACAGCTCCATTTCTGTCTTTGATATCTCTTTTTTTCCCTTTTCAAGGTTCTTTTGAAGACGCTGACCTGGTGTTACACTCTGACTTCGGTTCTTTGGGACCCGCTTTCAGGGCCTCAAGGTCGGCCACTTATTGATATCCCAAGGACGCGGCCTGGAAGACCAGTGCACTTCCAGGGTTCCAGGTTTTCATGGCTCTGACGACGTGCTGATTGTAGGCCGGTGCCCCTGCTTTGGGGATCTAACTGTCATTCATTCTTTGGAGCACTCCTCTGTTTTTATGGATGTTTGCAAAGAAAAAGAATTTTAGGATGTATATTGTATACATTTCTCTGACTTTAAATGTACCTATTCAAACCTATTGCCAGGTGCCACTATGAATCTCTCCAATCCTACACCAGGACAGATTAGTATAAGATCAGAATCCCCATTCACTTATGCAACTGCATTATTTAATTTTATTTTGCATATTATATTCAATGATTTTGTTTATTTTAGTTAACCTTATTTTATTCTTTCAATTATTTACAGGAATACTAACAATCCTTTTTAATACAAAATCATTAAATTGCTTGACTGTTTTCACAGCAGGCAACAATCCATTTCAACTTTGTCTAAATATAGAATATAGAATAGAGAACATCAGACTATAAGAAATAAGAGCAGAATTAGGCCATTCAACCCATCAAATCTGCTCTGCCATCTCATTATGGCTGATTTATTATCTCTCTCAACCCCATGCTCCTGCCTTTCCCCATAACCTTTGATGCACTTACAAATCAAGAAACCATCAAACTCCAATTTAAATAAATCCACTGACTTGGTTTCCACAGCCGCCTGTGGCGATGTATCCCACACTTCACCACCCCCTGGCTAAAGAAATTCCTCCTCTTCTCTGTTTGAAAGAGATTTCCTTATAGTCTGAGTCTGTGCCCAAAGAGTTCTGGACTCCCCCACTATAGGAAACATCCTCTCCATGTCCACTCTATCTAAACCATTGAACGGACCAACACAAGAACAGGACCTACAACCCACAATGTCTTTGCCAAGCATGATGCCAAATTAAACTGTTCCCTTCTGCCTGCACTCAATCCATATTCCTCAATTCCTTACCCCCTCCTCCTCCCAATTTATGTATCAACCCAGCAAAAACCCACTTGGAAGTATCATGTCCACTTTCACTACAACGCCTAGCAGTGCATTCCAGGCACCTGCTGATCTCAGTGTAAAACTTTCCCCTTTCTACCTGAAAGCTATGCCATCTGGTATTCAATTCTTCTACCCGGGGATAATGAATATGGCTAACTACCGTAACTATGCCTCAAATAATCTGCTCAGCCTCAGACACTCTGGAGAAAGTTTTGCCAAAACTCTCCTTATAGTCAATACCCTATAATTGAGGTGGCATCATGGTAAACCTTTCCTGAACCTTTTCCAAAGCCTCTAGATCCTTCCTGTAAGGTGGCAACCAGAACTGCACACAATGCCCCAAGTGCAGTGTAACCAAAGTTCTATACAGCTGCAACATATCTTCATTACTCTGGTACTCTAATGATGAAGTCAAGCATGCCTATGCCTTCTTTGCTACTCTTTCTGTTTGTGTTACCAGCTTCAGGGAGGTATGGACTTGGACCCCAGATCAGAGCTGTTACGATTCCGGCCATTAACTGCATACATCTCCCTTACATTTGACCTCCCAAAGTGCAACTGTCTATATTTGCCAACATTAAGTGCCATCTGCCCATAACCGTAACTGACCTACACTCAGTGGCTAGTTTAATAGATACCTCCCCTGTACCTAATAAAGTGGCTGCTGAATCTTTATCCTTCAGTATCTGCTGATGACCTTCCTCACTGCTCACAACCCCACCAAGTTTTGAACCATCTGAGAACTTACTAATCACTCCATCAATATTTGTATCCAAAACTACTCCGTTACACACACACACACACACACACACGCACGCATATATATATATATATATATACATATACATAAAATAAAGAATAAAGAATAAAGATGGACGAGGACTTGAAAATGTCATGGCCATTGTCCTGGAAGAAATGCTGAACATCCACAAGTATGTCAGGAAGATGGCCCCTAAGGATGGCCTGCTAGGAGAATACCTCAGACACAACAAGCAGGGGACATGGAAATGGAAGTGTGTGAAGCAGAGCCAGAGGACCAGAGGCCATGGCAGGACAAACCACTGCAGGGGATGTACCATCGCTAGGTATCAGAGGTGACTGACAGTAGAAAGTCCTACCAATGTCTGGAAATGGCATGGCTGAGGGACAGCACAGAGGCACTGTTCATGGCTTCAGAACAGGAGCTGAGCACAAGAGCATGAGAAGCAGGGGTCTATCACACCAGACAAGACCCAGGATGCAGACTGTGCAAGGAATCCACTGAAACCATCCAGCACAGAGTGGCAGGGTGTAAGATGCATACAGGACAGCATACACTGAATGGCACAACCAAACTGCAGGAACTGTGTACAGGAACATCTGTGTTGAGTATAGATTGAACACTCCTAAATCCAAATGGGAAACACCTAAGAAGGTGTGGAGCATGACAGAGCTAAGATTCTGTGGGACTTCTAATTACAGCCTAATAAGAGCAGGTGCTGGCCAACCAACCAGGCATAGTAATACTGGACAAGGAATAGAAGAACGCAATAGTAATAGATGTGGCAATCCCAAATGACAGTAACATCAAGAAGAAAGAATATGAGAAGCTGGAGAAATACCAGGGCTTGAAAGAGCAGATAGAAACGACGTAGAAGGTTAAAGCCAGAGTTATCCTGGTGGTTTTAGGAGCACTTTGAGTTGTGACATCTGCACTGGAAGAGTGACTCCAACAAATCCCGGGAACAAAATCTGAGATCTCAGTCCAGAAGAGTGCACTACTCAGAAACGCACACACACACATAAATATGTTTATCATAAACAACAAAGATCCCAACACTGATTACTGGAGAACATTACTGATCATAGAAAACAACCCTTCTTCCACTACCCTCCATTAACCCTGGGTTAGCCAGATCTAAATCCAAACTTACCAATTCACCATGGATGCTGTGCACATTATTCCTACTGAGAAATCTACAGTGAGGGACCTTGTCAACTGCTTTACTATGATCCATGTGGAAAACATCCACTCCTCTACTCTCATCCGTCACCTTGGTCTTCTTCCATAGCATTAAAGGGTTCTGAACATTCCCATCACAAAGACCTCTCCACACTTTGCTAGATACTTCTAGGTTCTGGAGATCCGGAATCTACGGATCAGAGCCAGGGTGTGGGGAGTACGCGGACAGCTGAGCTCTGGAAGTTAGTTGAGTCTGCACTCTACCGTAGGTATATGCTGAACTACAATCATGGATCAGCTGAGGAATCCTGGATAAGTACAGGGGCAGTGTCAGTGCTTATCTTGCACAGATTACTGGAGGTAGTGGTAAACTTCCCAATCTTATCTGAATCAGTATTTTTTTTTCAATGATTTCTGCTTGTTAAAGAGGAGGAGTGGAACAGCTGTCAAGACATCTCAGACCAGTGGGAGACTCTAGCCACCCATTTTCATCTTATGCCCCGGGGCTGGAAGAAATTGCCCCATGCCTTGACCTAGCAGAATACCAAATACTAAGCTGTATCACCTGCCACAAAGACTGCAAATAACTTGCAATAATATGCTAAAATCCAGCATTTTGACTTGCCTTACACATTCAAAGAAAGCATCTTATGGCAGTCTACAACAGAAATAGTCAAACGAAAAAATGGAGAAAAATTACAAAGCCTTGTTGAATACTTAATTAAAATTAATAACGACAACCTCTCACTGAACATCGGCAAAGCCGAAGAGATGATGATCAGCTACAGGAGGAAGAAGCCGGAGGTCCAAGAGCCAGTCCTCGTTAAGGGACGGGAGATGGACAAGGTCAGTAACTTTAAATTTACTGACATTATCATATCAGAGGATCAGTCCTGGGCCCAGGACATAAATGGCATCACAAAGAATGCCTGCAAGAAAATTAATCTCAATCTAGTCTATGGTAACATTCATGTACTTTGATAACAAATTTTCTATGACTTTGAAGATAGAGAAAAAGGTGGCTCGATTTAGAGTGGAAGCAACTGAGAATAGGATTAAGGACCCAGTCATGGAGCATGGAGACAGGAAGACGCCAGAGAAGTAAGAGGCAGCAGATATAAGATGGGACAAGGCAATGATGAACTTTGAAGATGAGCAAGCAAGACACACAAAATGCTGGAGGAACACAGCAGGCCAGACAGCATCAATGGAAAAAAGTACAGTTGATGTTTTGGGCCGAGACCCTTCAGCAGAACAGTTGAAGGGGCCACATTTAAAGATGAATGTGATGACTTACAAGCAACAAGCAAAGAAAGTAAACAGGACAGGAGTGATAGATTGAGGAGGTCAAATATGGGCGGTACAGAGGCTGCGATTTATGGAAGGTGGAGGATGAGAGATTGGCAAAAAGGGCATGAGTATTATCAAATTTAGAGGCAAATAAAAATGAGGTTATGATTTTCAGGGTCTGAAGTAAAGCTGAAAACAAACGATTTTGTGCAAATGACAATGAATAGCTTTGTGATGATTAACACAGGAGGCTTGAAGGTCCAGTGTTTTGCACAGTACAGCCAAGTAAGTGTCTCAGAGGAAGAGAGACACTTTGCTTCTGAAAGAGGGAAAAGGGGCAGAATTTATATAGGGTCACAGTAAAAACGTGAATATGTGTACATAATATGAGCTGACATTCATGTTCTCATTATTAGGTGAGGACACAGCAAATTGAAGATTTGGAGATGGAAAATGTTTTTTTAATCTTTCCCAGTAATCTGGCAGAGTCATAGAATCTTAGACATGAGCAGGACAGAACAAGGGCCAACTGACACATTTAGCCAACGCAAGTCTTCCGCAGAGCAATCCAGTTCTTCTTACACCTCTGCAGTTCTTGCCTCCTTCAATTGAAGCAATTGGCCTATCTCGAGTCTGTGCACATGACCCAACACACAGTGCAATTCAAAATCTGTTGAGCAAAAACATGTTTCTTCATATTTTTTCTAATCCTTTTGCTAATTACCTTATGTAAGTGCCTTGTTGTCATTGATATCAACCTTTATAAGCAGTGCCTTTAAGGATTTAAGTGAGGCTTAGTTCTGCAGTTGTAAAATGGATCACTTAGCACCGTTATCAAATCTGGGAAATGCAAAGCACAGGGATGCAAAACTGAACTGCACGTGGAACATGTCAGTGCACAATTTTTTTTCTGAGCCCACAGCAATGTCATCAATTGGCATGCATCGGCAGCATCTCTTGTGTTTGTAATTGTTATGCCTCACCTGTGGTGCCTCAGTTGTAGTGTTGGAGTATGCACATTGTGCTGAGAAGGCATAAAGGTGAGGCTGTATGAGGCACTGGTCAGACTATACTTGGAGTATTGTGAGCAGTTTTGAAGCCCTTATCTAAGGAAAGAAGTGCAGGCATTAGAGAGAGTCCAGAGGAGGTTCCTGAGAACGATCCAGAAAATGAAAGAGTTAACATACGAGAAACGTTTATTGCTCGGGGTTAGTACTTGCTGGAGTTTAGAAGAATGAGGAAGGATCTCATCGAAACCTTTCAAATATTGAAAGACCTAGATGGAAAGTATATGGACCCGATGTGTCCTCTAGTGGAGGAGTCTAGGAACAGAGAGCACAGCCTCTGGGACGTCCCTTTAGAATGGAGATGAGGAGGAATTCCTTTAGCTAGAGGGTGGTGTATCTGTGGAATTCATTGCCACAGTTGGCTTTGGAGGCCAAGTCATTGGGTGTATTTGAAGTGGAGGCTGACAGGTTCGATATTTAAAGTGCAGGTTGATTAGTTAGGGCATCAAAGTTAATGGGGAGAAGGTTGGAGAATGGAGTATATAATGGGAGTGATAATAAATCAGCTATGAATGAATGTAGGAGCAGGCTCAATGGGCCAAATGGCCTCATCCTGTTCCTATGTCTTATGCTCTATAACAGTTGTTGATTAGAAAAACAGGCTGCAGCATAGGAATGAAGTCTGATTGAACATTACTTAAAGGGAAAGTCCTTGCCTCAGCTTCTACTCTGGAATCTGTCGTGGAAGACAACCATGGATACTTCTGTGATGAGTCAATGCTTTGCAGGCAGGGCCTTTGACTACCTTTAGGAAGTTCTAATTATTCCGATCTTTGCTCCATGTTACCACTTCCACCACCAGTCCAGCAATGGGGAAAAAAAACAGGTGCCCATCCCCTGTCCTTTTCAGTATTTTTAGCATAAGTTTTACTGAATCACTATATTCAGCAGTGGCTCCTGCTGAGAACCATTGCTTTAAGAGCTCCTGCCATGACAACTGAACACACGGTATTTTCACACTTTTGTAAGAAATTGGCACTGATGTCCTGAGCTATGTCATTTTAGCATCTATTTTTATACTTGAGTGAATTGCTGGTTGGTTTCTTTCTATCCACAGAAAGAGGCCATTTAGTTAGTTCATTGAGTGTGTGCTGGCCCCTGGTAGGGCAATCAGTCCCACTCCTCCACTCTTTCCACATAATCCTGCAAATTATCCTTTCTGCGGTTCTCATCTCCGCTCACATTTCTGGAGTGCTCTATCTTTCCGACTTACAAAGGTGAGAATTCTCCTGACTGAGCCAAGTGCCAATGCTGTGAGGGGATGTGCTAGCCTCCGGAACGGTGTCAGTGATAATCAGCAGGAACAGACTGGCTCTCTGCGTGCATCTAAAAGGCTGATCTTTTCAATTCTGGATGCAACTGCATGGGTCTAATCAATATGCGGTATCTTGAGCGTGAAGAGAGGAAATGTGGTGGTGGCTTGGAGAGGTGTGGGTGTGAGGGGGGAATAATTTCTTGGCTGTCATTCAGAGGCTGAGTTTTCCACTATCAGCATACAGGTGTACATGTGAAGTGCAGGAGTAGTGGGAGAGGGAGACATCGGGCCTCACTACCCCCTGAAGAAATATGGCCAAAATAAGACGCTACCAATTTCAGTGTGTTTCTGCACTCGGGCTATAGCCGATTTTATTTTTCATTCTGCATCATTCATTGAGCATTAGGGTGAAGTAGACCATTTAATGCGAGGAAACTAGAACAGGGGGAGGGAAAGTGGAAAAGACAATCTCGTAAATCAAGATGGTACAGCAAACCTACACCCCTGCCACCTGTGTGAGTGGTCCAACCAGCATCTCTGTACACGTTATACTACTACTGACTAGATGGCATGTGCAAGTGATAAACAAGAATGACAATTTTAAAGATCACCAAAATTAAAATTTATTTATGATTACTTTTCAAGCAAGCAAATTAAGAATTCTTATTAATAATAATCTGAATCAGAATCAGTTTATTGCCGTTGTGTGAAACATATCAGAATTGATTGTGGTTCGAATCCAAGCATAAATGGACGAATTCACGGTGCTAGCCAGGCGTCAGAGAACATTTCGGGAGTGCACTGTTATGTGCTTCACTGGAACGGGGCTGCACGAGGACATTCCCGATCAAAACTTCTCCATGGATGGCTTCCAGACCGTTCTGGCTGACCGGAAGTGCACTGAGAGCGGTAAGCGTAAAGGAGTTGGGTGCTTACTGTTCTGGTTAACAACAGATGGTGCAATCCGGGTCATATTACGAACAAGGAATGTGTTCGTCGACTGGATATTGAACTTTGTGCTGTTGGACTTCGGCCATATTCCACCGAGATACAACACTGGGCGGCACGGGAGGTCGTTCCTGCCTGTGGCCATCGAACTTGCAGCTCCTCCCATGGAGGGTCAGACACCCTGAGGCAATAGACTGGTCCTGGACTTATTTTCCATCTGGCATAGTTTGCATTTTGTTGTTTGATTGTTTGTGGTTTTTGTATTGCTATATTTACGCTCTATTCTTGGTTGGTGCGGCTGTAACGAAACCTAATTTCCCTTGGGATTAATACAGTATATCTATCTATCTAAAGCACAGGACAATACCGTAACAGACAAAAAAAATAGCAACCAACAATTTACAAGACAATAATACAAGCAGCCATGAGCAATCAACAATTAGCAGAGTGGTCACATACACAAGTGTCAATCATCAAAATTAAATAAATGTGAACAGATGAACAGACTCAATAATTATCAGCAAAACAAGGACAATTAAAAGATGTTTCTGCAGGGAGAGTTAGGATACTACACCTGAGTGAGTTTTGTTGAGGAGCTGGATAGCTACGGGAAAGAAGTTTCAGAGATGACGTGTAGTCCTGCTGGCGGCGAACTTGTAGCATCTTCCTGATGGCAAATTGGTGAATAGGTGACTACTAGGATGGGTGGAGTCAGCCATAAGTTTTTCAGCTCTTTTCGTCACTCTGGCAATGAACAGGTCTTGTGATGTTGGTAGCTAACAGCCAATGATCTTCTCCATTGAGTGGACCATTCACTGCAACCTGGACTTGGAGAGGGACGAGGCAGGAAACCAAGCATTGACAGAGGTGGTCACAACACTCTCAGTGATGACTGTAAAAATTCATGAGGATATGTCCTGAAATGTTAAGTTTCCTAACAGCTATGCTAGTGTCCACATTATTAGGTACTTAATAAAGTAGCCGCTGACTGTATGTTCATGGACTTCTGCTGCTGTAGCCCATCTACTTCAAGTTTCAACGCGTTGTGTGTTCAGAGAAGCTCTTCTGCACACCTCTGTTGTATCTCATGGTTATTGGAGTTACTGTTGTTTTCCTGTCTGCATGAACCAGTCTAACCATTCTCCTTTGACCTCTGTCACTAAGAAGCCAGAACTGCCAGTCACTGGATTTTTTTTTTGTTTTGGTTTCGAACCATTCTCTGTAAACTCTAAAGACTGTTGTATGTGAAAATCCCAGGATGCCAGCAGTTTCTGAGATACTCAACCCACCATATCTGGCACCAACAATCATTCCACAGCTAAAATCACTTAGATCACATTTCTTGCCCATTCCAATGCTTGGTCCAAACAACCACTGAACCTCTTCACATGTCTGCATACTTCTATGCATTGAATTGCTGCCACATGATTGGCTGACTAGATATTTACATTAATGAGCAAACACATTGTTCAGATGTACAGGTGTATCTACTAAAGTGGTCACTGAGGTTTTTATCAATATTTGATTATTTTTACAATATGAATAATTATGGCTACACTATCAAAATCCTCATATTGGTGCCTTTTGTTGTACAGTAGCTCTAGTAGAAAGCCTTCTGCTGTCTTACCTTTGGACATTAATTAGAAGTGACACAAGTAGCAGTTTGATTTATTACGGCAATGTGGTTTGCATTCCAAGAGTGTAATATCTAAAATAAAAGGCTTATAATAGGAAAACATGTCTTTCAAATGGAAAGATTAATGTTTTGATGTTGCCCAAGGGATCTAATGGGTTCTATAAGCAGCATAAGAGGACAGGCATATCCTCTTACAAGAGATACTACACAATGCTCTGAAGGGAAGGTGTGTCAAGTACATTGACAAACTTGCCAAAGGAGGAAGGAAAGTTTGCTGATATCAAAGTTAGTTCATGGTTTGGATTATATGTATTTAGTAACATAGTTACAGTTGATTCAATGGATGTTGCATGCAGGAGGAAACAAATTCTGGATAATGAAGTATTCAGTGATGTTAGTTAGGTTAGTTCATAAATCCTAATGGCACTAGTTCTAAGACACATGGTGATCTGTTTTCTATATCCAGTTCTGTATATTTGGGAGGATAATACACAACTGAGAGGAAGATACAACTGTGAGAGGGAAAGTGAGGGCATGCAGTTGTTTTATTCAAAGAAGATCCTGAAATGAGGTATAAGTTAGAAGGTTGTAGATTATAATGAAGGGTTTTGTACAACAGTGATAATCTCCAAATGTGATATCGAAGAGTAATAGAAGAGTTTTAAAAGGTGTGTGCATAAGGATTCTCCCAACAGTTGATGTTAAGTGAAGCAAAGTAACGTTCTCTTGGAAACTTGAAGTGTTTTGGAAAAGGAGATAATTGCATGGATTTAATAGTAGATGCGAATGAAAAGATTCCAATTTGGCATCAAGGCACCAATCCTCCCTCCATGAATGATTGGCAAGATTTGGTTGCTCACCTGTGTTTTCAAAAGCTATCTCCCAAACCCTCCACATAGATACCCAGAAGGACAAGGGAAGCAAGTGAGTGAGAGCATCTTTACTGCAAATCCCCCTCCAAGCCACTCCAAACTGAGGTGAAATTACGCTCACTAGCCACCAGTGTGATCTTTTGCTGCTGTAGCCCATCCACTTTGGTTTGAAATGTACATTCAGAAACACTCTTCTGCACACCATTGTAATGCATGGTTAGTTGAGTTACTATCACCTTCCTGGAAGTTTGAACTGGTCTGACCTCTCTCATTAACAATACATTTTTACCCACAGAACTGGATGTTTTTGTTTTTAGTACCAGTTTCTAATTCTAGAGACTATCGTGTGTGAAAATTCCTGGAGATCAGCAATTTCTGAGATACCCAAACCACCCCTTCTGGCTCCAATAATCATTCCACAGTTAAAGTCACTTAGTTCATATTTCTACCCCATTCTGATGTTTGGTTTGAACAACAACTGATCCCTTGACCATGTCTGCATGCTTTTATGCATTAAGCTGCTGCCACATGATTGGCTGATTAGATATTTGCATTAACAATCAGGTGTACCTAATAAAGTGGCCATTGAATGTATGCTACTGGTCTTTCATCATTGCTGTTTAAAACTCCTCAAAAACTTTGGAAGCACCTTCAACCAAAATTCAGAAGTGGTTCTGAAAGGTATTTCACCACCAGCTTCTCAAGTACAATCAAGGACAAGCATAAAATGCTGAGGCTGCCTGAGATGCATACATCCTATAAATAGATTGAGAAAAACTTACCATGATCAAATTGAATCAAAAAGTCTTGGAAAGACCATTGAGAGGGTAATATTAAAGAATTTAAGCAAAGCGTTCCAAGGAACATTGTAGGAGAAATGTTCTGACATAAGCTGAGAACTCAACATTTTTTAAATGAGTTACAGATCTGCTATGATGGGATTTGAATTCATGTTCAGGATTATTAATACATCCCTTGAGATTACTTGTACAGTGAAGGGGTAAGAACATATCTCTGATAAAATGATACTATGAGCACAAGTGGAGAATGACTACAGTATATTAAATATTCTGAAAATTACTTTGGAGTCACAAAGGAATAGCAGAATAAGATGCAAAGACAAGATAAAAAGCCAAAAACAAATAAACCTCTAAAAATAGAGAGCATTTCGCTTAGAGATTTGAGGGATATTGAAAGAGAATTTAAGAAATACTAAATGTTTGGAGAACGTTAATGTACGGGGAACATTTTCTTTTTCCTTTGAGAGTTTTTTTTGGTTATTCTAGCTTGTTTTTCATTCTGAAGGAATAAATGGGCAATGGAAATAGGATAAAGTAAGATGTTAAAGAGAAAACAGGCAAATGCAGATTGATTTGGAAGAGAATAAAGTGGAGTTGCTCTAACTTCATATATAGAAATGTACAAGTTAGGAGCAGAAGTCAGCGATTTTACTCCTTAAATTTGTTCCACCATTTAAGAAAATCATAGATAATCTGACTGTAATTTCATCAGTTTTCATCTATATTTGAAACATAGAAAAACCTACAGCAGAATACAAGCCCTTCAGCCCACAAAGTTGTGCCGAACATGTCCCTACCTTAGAAATTACTAGTCTTACCCATAGCCCTCTATGTTTCTAAGCTCCATGTACCTATCCAAGAGTCTCTTAAAAGACCCTATCATATCCGCCTCCACCACTGTTGCCAGCAGCCCATTCCACGCACTCACCACTCTCTGAGTAAAAAACTTAACCCTGACATCTCCTCTGTACCTACTCCCCAGCACCTTAAACCTGCGTCCTCTTGTGTTGGCCATTTCAGCCCTGGGTAAAAGCCTCTGACTATCCACACGATCAGAGCCTCTCATCATCTTATACACCTCTATCAGTTCGCCTTGTATCCTCCGTCGCTCCAAGGAGAAAAGTCTGACTTCACTCAACCTGTTTTCATAAGGCATGCTCCCCAATCCAGGCAACATCCTTGTAAATCTCCTCTGCACCTTATCTTGGTAACATTTCTCCTTCTGGCTTATCAGGACTTTAAATATTCTGCTTCCACCACCCTTTGGGAAGGAATTTCCAAAAATTCAATGCCTCCTAGAAAAAAAAGTCTCATCCCTGTTATACATATATTACTTTACCTTAAACAGTAACCTCTGTTCTAGATTCTTCCAGAAAAAGGGACATCTCCATGGCCACCTTATTAAGATCCTCGAGTTCCTTTATTTTAGTCAAGTCTCCTCTCACCCTTCTAAACAAATTTTCCTCACAAGACATCTAACCATTCCGGGTCCAATAAGCCTTCTCTAAACTGTTTCTCATGAATTTATATCCTTTCTTAAATAAGGGTACCATATAGTACACTATTTCAGATATGGTTTCACCAATACCCTAAATACCTGAAGCATAACCTCCCTATTTTTGTATTCCCTAGTTTGTAATGGCTGCTATCCTAGAGAAGTATGACACCCAGATCCCCTTGCATCTCAGAGCTTTGAAATTTCCTACCACTTAGAATCATGGTATCATAAGGTCACACACTATGGAACTGCCCCTTCAGCCCAAATGGTCCAAGCCAACCTATATTCCCATCTAAGCTAGTTGTGTTAGCCCGTGTTTGTCCCATGTCCCTTTATACTTTTCCTATCCATGTACCTGTTCAAATCCCTTTTAAATTGTGTTAATGTACTCAATTTCTTCTTCTGGCAGCTCATTTCATAGTTGACCTTTAGGTTCCTATTCAATCAATCTACTCTCACTCTAAAACTATGATCTCTAGTTTGTAATTCCCCAACTCTAAGGAGTTTTTGCTATCTATGCTCTTCATGATTTTATACACTTTATAAGGTTACCCTCATTCTCCTATGCTCCAATGATTAAAGTCCCAGCCTGCTCAACTTCACCTCATAGCACAAGTTCCAGAAACATCCCCATATATCTCCTCTGAAACCTTTCCAGCTTAGAAGGCATCTTTCCTGTAGTAGGGTGAGCAAAACTGAACACAAAGTTCCAAATAACACACATCAAAGTTGCTGGTGAACGCAGCAGGCCAGGCAGCATCTCTAGGAAGAGGTGCAGTCGACGTTTCAGGCCGAGACCCTTCGTCAGGGCAAAGTTCCAAATGCAGCCTCAGCAATGTCCTGTACAACTGTAACATTGCATTCCCAGTTTCTTACTCAATGCCCTGACTGACCAAGGCCAGTGTACCAAAAGCCCTCATGTCAAAAGGCTACCCTGTCTACCTCTGAAACCACTTCCAGACAATCATGTATTTGTAGATAATATGACCTCTTTATATATTTTTTACTGCCAACATGAGCAACTTCACATTTTTTCATATCGTGCTCTAAGGGAAAGACCATAAGACCAGAAGAAATAGGAGCAAAATTAGGCCAGTTGGCCCATCAAATCTGCTCCACCATTCCATCATGGCTGATTTATTTTCCCTTTAAAGCCCATTCTCCTGTTTTCTCCCCATAATCTTTGATGCCCTGACTAACCAACATTTCCATCTTCTGATCCTGTGTCACTTCTCTCTAAGCAATTGATTTCACTTTTTACCAACAAGTCACCCGCCTGCCTATCTTCTTGATAGGGTGTATATCCTCGGATGTTGAGTGCCCATTTGTAATCCCTCCTCATTTTGAGGAGGTGAATTTTTTCATTGTGAACTGAAATATTACACTTTTTAATGAGTTTTGAAAAAAATCCACGTAAAAGGTTACACCCTACAGCATTTTTTTTTTAAATGTATTGCTTCCTCATAAATGTTTTGTGTTCTTAATAGTCTGCTTGAAGCTGAACACAGATATAGTTTCTGATTACCTGTATCACTTTTTGGAGAAACATGAAAATGGATTTAATGTAATGTGCTTAATTGCATAATGGTGCTGACATTTTGCAATAGCTCAACTAGGCTAAAATGTTGGTTGATGATTTTCATTTGCACAGTGTTTGAGGCTGCTCGCTTGTGTCCAGCAATAATCAGCCAGCATTGATAGATTCCAGTTGCCCTGATACTGTTCCTCCATGACTGCAATGTCCTGGTGAAAGCTTTCACCTTGCTTGTCACTGACAGTGCCAAGATTTGCAGGGAAGAAGCTTAAATGGGAAAGCAGAAAATAAATTTTTAGTGACATGTTGCACTTCATGGTTTTGTATGGTTGAAACATGTTCTCAACCAGCTGCATGGAGGTCGGTGCTCTGTAGCTGCCATGAAAATTTTCAACAACATCCTTGAATACCTTCATTGTGGTTTTCTCCAGTCTCATTAGAAGTTCTTTGAATTGCCTGTGATTGATAACCTGTTTGATTTGTGCATCTTGGCACAAGTTATTCTGGGAAATATCTGTCTCAAATATCAAAATGCTTCACAGAAATGTTTGTACCATCGATTCTTTCAGTCTTGAGCCCAGTAATTCTGTTTTTGCTTTTGACAGACTGTAATGTACAACTCCCCTTAGCACTGATTATTGACTGACAACTTACCCATGTGCATTGATCTGTTGTCTTGTCTGTCTGCAATATGAATACATCAGCTAACCTCAACTCAGCGTGCATGCTTTTATTTAATTGATATGTAGTTGTACAGAGTACAAACCTAAATATCAACAGATATCACCAGCTGCACCAACAGCTATGAGCCAACAGAATTCAGAGGAAGGGAGAGAGACAAGGAGAAGAAAGAGTGAATCAGTATAGAGAAGGCCCTCATGGGTGCTAACAAAGCGATGTGTGAGTAATACTGCACAGTACACAGTGAGAGACTCACTCTAGCAAAGTTAAAGTCAAAGTAATGTGACAATAAACTTAGTCGTGAAAGTTTACAAATTTGATAGTGCTAATGAAGATTGGGAATTGTATATCGAGAGGGTTGAACTGTATTGTAATGTGAACTACGTGGATGAGGAAAAGAAAGTCTCTACACTTCTTAGCTTAATGGATGTTAAAACGTATAGAGTCTCACCGTTAGACCATAAGACTTGGGAGCAGAATTACACCATTTGGCCCATTGAATCTGCGCAATCATTTCATCATGGCTGATCCAATTCTCCTCTCCACCCCAATCTCCTTATGTCTCCTTATATCCCTTCATGCCCCGACCAATCAAGAATTTATCAATCTCTTCATTGTATACATAAAGACTTGCTCTCCACAGCTGCCTGTGGCAAAGAATTCCACAGATGCATTACACTCAGGATGAAGAAATTTCTTCTCATTGCTGATCCCCTCTTTTCTGAGATTGTGACTACTGGTCTTAGACTCTCCCAAAATAGGAAGCATCCTCTCCACATCTATTCTATCAAGGCCTTTCACCATTCAATAGGTTTCAATAGGTCACCTCTCTTTCTTCTGAATTTTAGTGAATACAGGCCCAGAACCATCAAATGCTCTTCATATGACAAGCCATTTTGTGAATCTCCTTTGAACCCTCTTCAGTTTCAATAATTTTTTTCTAAGATAAGGGATCTAAATATGCTCACAATACTCCAATTGAGGCCACACCACTGCTTTATACAGTTTCAACATTACATCCTGACTTTTATATTCTAGTCCTCTTCAAATGAATGCTAACATTGCATTTGCATTCCTCATCACAGACTCAATCTGAAAATTAACCTTTAGGGAATTCTGCACAAGGACTCCCAAGTTCCTTTGCACCTCAGTTTTTTCCTCTCCATTTAGAAACTAGTCAAGCCTTTCATTTCTACTACCGACGTGCATGACCGTACACTTCCTGATACTATATTCCATCTGCCACTTTCCTAATCTGTCTAAGTCCAGCTGTAGCCTCTCTACTTCCTCAAAACTACTTGCCCCTCCAGGTATCTTCATATCATCTGCAAGCTTTACAACAAAGCCCTCAATTCCATCATCCAAATTGTTGACTTAGTGGTCCCAACACAGACCCTTGTGGAACACCACTAGTCACCAGCAGCCAGTCAGAAAAGGGGCCCTTTATTCCCACTTACTGCCTCCTGCCAGTCACCACTGGTCTATCCATGCTAGAATCTTTCTTGTAATACCATGGACTTGTAACTCGTTAAGCAGCCTCATGTGTGGCACCTTGTCAAAGGTCGTCTGAAAATCCAAATACATAACATCAACTACTTCTCCTTTGTCTATCCTGCTTGTTATATCTTCAAAGAATTACAACAGATTTGTCAGACAAGAATTTCCCTTGAGGAAACCATGCTGACTATGGTTTATTTTATCATGTACCTCCAAGACCCATAAGACCTCAACCTTAAAAATCAAATCCAACCTTTTCCCAACCACTGATTTCAGACTAACTGGCCTGTAGTTCCCTTTCTTCTGCCTCACTCTCTTCTTGAAGAGAGGAGTGATATTTGCAATTTTCCAGTCTTCCAGAACCATTTCAGAGTCTAGTGATTCTTGAAAAATCATTACTAATGCCTGCACAATCTCTTTAGCCACCTCTTTCGGGACTCTGGAGTGTATACCCTCTGATTCAGGTGACTTATCTAACCTCAGACCTCTCAGTTTCCCAAGAATCTTCTCTCTAGTTATGGTAACTCACACACTTCTTGCCCCCTGACACCTGGAACTTCCACCATACTGGTAGTGTCTTCCATAGTGAAAATTGATGAAAAATACATATTCAGTTTATCCACTATTCTGGTGTCCCCCATTACTATCTCTCCAGCAGCGCTTTCCAGTGGTCCAATATCCAGTCTCGTCTCTCTTTTACATCTTATGTATCTGAAAAAACTTTTGGCACCCTCTTTAATATTAGTGGCTAGCTTACCTTCGTATTCCATCTTTGCCTTCTTAATGACTTTTTTAGTTGCCTTCTGTTGGTGTTTGAAAGCTTCCCAATGATCTAACTTCCCACTAATTTTTGCTCCTTTATATATCCTCTTTTTGGCATTTATGTTGGCTTTGACTTCTCTTGTTAGCCACGGTTGTGTCATCTTTTCTTTAGAATACTTCTTCCTCTTTGGGATGTATATATCCTGTGTCTTCCAAATTGCTGCCAGAAATTCCAGTCATTGCTGCTCTGCTGTCATCCCTGCCAGTGTTCTTTTCCAATCAATTCTGTCCAACTCCTCTCTCATGCCTCTGTAATTCCCTTTATTCCACTGTAATGATGATACAGCTGATGTTAGCTTCTCCTTTTCAAAATTCAGGTGGAATTTGATCATAATATCATCGCCTGGCCCCAACGGTTCTTTACCTTAAGCTCTCTAATCAATTCTGTTTCCTTGCACAACACCTAATCTAGAATAGCTGATCCTCTTGTCAGTTCAAACATGAGCTCCTCTAAAAAACCAACTCATAGGCATCTAGAAATTCCCCTTTCTGTAATCCAGCATCAACCTGACTTACCCTGTCCACCTGCATATTGAAGCCCCCCCCCATGACGATTGTAACATTGCCCTTTTAGCATGTACTTTCAATCTCCTGTTGTACTTAGTAGACCACATCCTTACTACTATTTGGGGGTCTGAATACGACTCCCATTAAGATCTTTTTACCTTTGCCGTTCCTTCACTTTGTCCACAATGATTCAACATCTTTTGACCCTACATTGCCTCTTTCTAATGGCCTGATTTCATTTTTTACCAACAGAGCCACACTGAACCCCATCTGCCTTCCTGCCTATCCTTTTTATACAGTGAGTATCCTTGGACATTAGCCTCTCAGCTATAATCTTTCAGCTGTGATTCAGTGATGCTTACAACATCATACATGCCCATCTGTAACTGTGCTACAAGTTCATCTATCTTATTTTGTATACTGTGCACATTCAGATATAACACCTCCAGTCCTATATTCACCCTTTTCAATTTTCTCTGCCTTTTACATTGCAGCTCATCCTGTTGACTGCAATTTTGCCTTAGCAACTGCCTCTCCTCACTACATATTCTACTGTTTGTAAACCAGCTACCTCATCTTCTGCACTATTATCCACCTTTCCTCTGGTATTTTTGCAGCTCGGGACACTAGTCGCACCATACTCCATCTTTTGATTCCTAACTTTGTCTGAGTTCTTACTAAGATCTGCCTCCACAACCTCTCCACTAACTGCTCTGGCACTCTGGTTCACAGCCACCTGCAAATCCAGTTTAAACCCCACCAGCAGTATTATCAAACCTTCCCACTAGGATATTAGTCCCCCTCCAGTTCAAGTGCAAACTGTCCCTTCTGTACAGGTCTCACCTTCCCTGGAAGAGAGCCCAATGATCCAAAAATCTTATGCCCTCCCTCTTACACCAACTACTTAGCCATGTTTAAACTGTATAATCTTGCTAGTTCTGGCCTCACTAACATATAGCTTGAGATCACAACCCTGGAAGTCCTACCCTTTAACTTAGCACCTAACTCCCTGAACTCCCAATGCAGAACCTTGTCACTTGTCCTACCCATGTCATTGGTACCTGTATAGACCACGACTTCTGGCTGTTCACCCTCCCACTTAAAAATACTGAGGATTCGATCCGAGATATTCCAGACACTGGGACCCATGAAGCAACATACCATCTGAGAATCTCATTCTCCCCCGCAGAACCTCCTATCCCTTCCCCTAACTAATGCATCCCCTATCACCACAGCTTGCTTCTTCTTTCCCACTTCCCTTCTGACTTACAGAGGCAGACTCGGTGCCAGAGACCCGGCCACTGTGACTTTCCTCTGTTAGGTCATACCCGCAAACAGTATCCAAAGTGATATACTTGTTGATGAGGGGGCTGGCCACAGGGGTACTCTGAACTGGCTCCTTAACCCCTTTCCCCTTCCTGACTGTCAAACAGTTTCCTGTGTTCTGTACCTTGGGTGTAACTACCTCACCATATATCTTATCTGTCACGAATCGTCTGGACTTCATCCAGTTCCAGCTCCAACTCCTTAACATGGTTTTTTAGAAGTTGCAGCTGGATGCACTTCTCAGAGTTGTGGTGGTCAGGGACACTGTAGGTCTCCCTGCCTTCCCACATCCCGCAAGAGGAGCATTTTGCTATCCTACCTGGCATCTCTTCTGTCCTAGCTGAGCAGATATAAGCAGATATAAAGAAGAGAAGGAAACAACTTGTGCTTTCCTTTGCTTTCTCTAACTGAAGCCTCAAAGAGCTAAAGCCTTAAGATCACCACTCTGACTGTCCACCCAGATAACGGCCACTGCGACAATGGCCGCTGCACTTGCTCCTCTCTTCCTTTAACTTGCTCCTACAAATCAATCCCAAATGCTGACTGGTCATTGGTCAAAGTTCTATTACACTGCCGCATCCCGCTCCTGCCTTTTACCTCAGGTGGTGGACCTGATTGAAGTCCCCTCCTCTCCAAAGTTCCGATGTCTGGACTGTCCACTGGTCAAAGCTCGTTTATTTGTATAACACTTTTCAAACACAAGGCAGTTCAAAATCCTTTGCATAGAATAAGATATAAAAATCAAACAGCAAATTTCAGACAATTTATAAGAGAATAAAATTACAAAAAAATAGATATGATTAACAGAAGTTACAGTGAAGGAGATTCTAATTCAAAGCTATAGAGAAAAGAAATAGAGGATATAGAAGAGCTTAAAGTTAGGGCAGTCTTCAGATCCTCTGGGAGGTTATTCCAGATTTGTGGAGCATAGTAACTAAAAGCTGCTTCACCATGTTTAGTTTTGACCCTGGGGACAGTAAGCAGACCCACCCCAGACAACCTGAGAGCCCAGGAAGGTTCATAATGCAGCAAGAGATCAGGAATGTATTTTGGCCCTAGACCATTCAGTGCTTTATAAACCAGTAGTAATATGTTAAAGTCAATCTTCTGATGAACAGGAAGCCAGTGCAGCGATCTGAGAACTGGAGTCATATGTTCTACTTTCTGGGTCTTAGTGAGGTCTCCAGCAGCAGTGTTCTGAATGAGCGGTAGCTGTCTGAGAGATATTTTACGGAGACCTGTGAAAACACCGTTACAGTAGTCAAGCCTACTGAAAATAAATGTATGGATGAGTTTTTCTAGATCTTGCTGAAACATAAGCCCTTTAACTCTCGTTATTTTTTAAGATGGTAGTAGGCTGACTTTGTAATTCTCTTAATGTGGCAGTTAAAATTTAAGTCAGAGTCCATCACAACACCAAGATTTCTGGCTTGGTTTGTAGAGATTCACGGTGAGCACTGACTTTTAATCGTACTTTTTTGGCACCAAAAGCAATTATTTCAGTTTTCTCTCTGTTTAACTGAAGGAAATTCTGCCTCATCCAATCAGTGATTTGTTCAATACAGTTCTTTAGTGATTGTATAGAATCATTGTCACTTGATGACACTGTAATATAAATCTGAATGTCATCCACATAATTAAGGTTAGATTTTTTTTGCTTACCATGATTTGAGCTAGAGGGAGCACATATATGCTAAACAGAAGAGGCCCTTGTGGCACTCTGCATGTCATTTTTGTTTGCTCAGATACACAGCTACTAATCAATACGAACTAGTTCCTATCCTGTAAATACAATTTAAACTACTTTAGGATTGTACCAGAAAGTCCAGTCTATCCAGTAATATGCCATGGTCAACTATGTCAAAAGCAGCAATGAAATCCAGTAAAACCAAAACTGAAATTTTATCATCATCACAGTTTAAACAGATGTCATTTAAAACCTTCACCAGAACAGCCTCGGTGCTATGGTGTTGTCAAAATCCAGACTGGAAAACATCCATACTGTCGCTTAATGCCAAAAATCTGTTAAGTTTTATCGGCACCCAATTGCCCACCATTGAGAACATCTACCATAAACGCTGCCTGGGCAGGGCAAAAAGCGTTATCAAGGATGCATCTCACCCTAACCATGGACTTTTTACTCTCCTCCCATCTGGTAGGCGCTACACCAGGAAGAGCTTCTTCCCTGAGGCTGTGACCCTGCTGAACCTCACATCACATCACAGCGCTAAGCAGTATTGCACCCATATTGTTCTGTCTCAGTACTTTTATATTTGTGTGCAGTTGCACTTACTTTTTATTCACAGTTATTTTGTAAATAACACTATTCTTTGCATTTCTGATTAGATGCTAACTGCATTTCATTGGCTTTGTATCTGTACTTGGCACAATGACAATAAAGTTGAATCTAATCTAATCAAGTTGCTGATAAACAACCTTTTCAATGATTTTACTTAAACATGGTAAGTTTGATATAGGCCTGTAGTTGTTAATTACTGAAGCATCCAGGTTGTTCTTTTTTTAAAAGGGGCGCAATAACTTCAGATTTCATGGCTTTTGGGAAGCAGCCTGACAGAAGAGAAGTGTTGACTATTTGCAGAACGTCTGGCGCCATGCAACTAAAAACGTCTTTTAAAAAGCTTGTAGGTAAAATGTCAAGGGAACAGGAGGAGGATTTCAAATGTAGCACAAATTTTTTTACAGTTTTTATTCAATAGGTTTGAATTGTCATCTTAATTAAATTAGTTCTAAGTGAGTGAAAGGACGGCACTGACTTCTGACTTGATGCATGTCTAATCTTCCAAATTTTGTCAGTAACAAAGAACGCAAGGTACTTACATGACTTTGTAGATATAAGTTCAGGTGCTACTGATACAGGACGATGTGTGAGCCTATCAACTATAGCAAAAAAGGTACGTGCATTATTGCTGTTTTTGTTTCAGAGAAGGAGGACTGCCTTGCATGTCTCAACTCTACATTAAAGGCGCAAAGAGTTTCTTTATAAATGTCATATTGGACCTGGAGTTTTGTTTCCCACCACCTGCATTCAGCTTTTCACCACTCTCTTTTTTGGAGTTTAACCAGCAAGGTGTTTCTCCATGGTGCTTTTTCTTCCCAGAAACTACTTTTACTTTTGTGGGGGTGATTGCGTCAATGACATCTATACTTAAGAGTTGAGATGGTCTGCAAGATCACTGACAGAGGTCGGAGAGAAGGCTGTTATGGGAGAAAAGGCCTGCGTGAATAACATTTTTGGTGTTTTTCAGTGATATACCATTTTGTGATTACCTCAGTTTGAGCGCTAATGAATAAAGACATAGTAATTTTAAAGAAAATACAGAAATTGTCAGAAAGAGCAACATCGGTTTCCTGAACCTCAGAAGTGTTTACTATTACTACTACTACTACGTTGACTCAGGCCTAGGGGGCTGGCATCGGGCATGATGATGGACTCTCCACTTCTCCCTCTCCCTCATCAGTATGTTCAGTTCATCTACATTAGCCGCACCGCTGTCTTCTAGGAGCATGTTGACCATAGTCTTGGGAGGGCACCCAGGGTTCATCCTCCCGTGCTTGGGCTCCCATATGATGACTAGGCTGGCAGGTAGCTCGGGGTGGCGTAGACAGTGCCCCGCTAGTTGCAGTCTTCTCGCCTTGATTTTAGTAGTGAGCATCGGTAGGTTGTTATAGAGCTCAACGTTCATCATGTGCTGTTGCCAACTCATGTCAAGAGCCATCCGGAGCATTCGTGTATAGCAACCATCTAGAGACTTTCGCATCGTCTTGGTGAGTGTCCACGTCTCACATCCGTCCATGAGAATGGACTCTATGACTGTTATGAAAATCCTCTTTTTAAGCCCTCTGGTCAGGTTCGATTTCCAGATTTCCTTCATGTCGTTCATAGCCCTCCACGCCAGCGCCTTCTGTATCTTTATGTCCTTCTCCGAACTCATCATTCTTGACCCGAGGTACTTGAAGTCAAAGACTTTCTTAATGGTATCATTCTTTACGGTCTTGAGAGTACCTTCATAGCAGTTAAACGCCATGTACTCTATCTTTTTAGCGTTTAGGTGAAGTCCAACTTTATTGCACTCAATTTCCACTTTTGTCAGTAGCTGCTGTGCTTCCTCCATCTGGTCAGAGAGCAGGACTATGTCATCTGCAAAATCGAGATCTGTGAGCGTAACTGGTCTGACCCTTTTGGTTCATCCGGGTTTTATGGTAAAACCAAGTTTGTCATGATCTTTGGTAGCTTGATGTTTTACCATAAAACCAGAAGTGTTTAGACCTTTGGAAATGACTAGGTCAGGGTTATGGCCCTTGTTGTGTGAGAACCCTGTCACATTCTGTGTCAGTCCACAGTTGTTTTCGATGCAGAACGGTTCTTTAGCACTACTGACCTTGGGATTATCAACATGAGTATTAAAATCATCAACAATGACTACTCAGTCAAAGTCAATGCAAACAATAGACAGTAATTCAGTGAAGTCATCAAAAAAGGTTGCACAATATTTTGGTGGCCTGTATATAGTTAAAAAGAAAGCACAACAGGAGGATTTCAACTGAAGAGCAGTTCCATATGATATCTGTTTACACTGATAATTATTAAACAGCATGGCTATTCCTCCCCCTCATTTCTTTATCCTGGTCTCACTTATAGAACTGAAATTAGGGGGAGCTGATTTGATAAGAACTGCTGCACTGTTGTTTTGATTTAGCCAAATCTCTGTTAGAAACATGAAAACAAGGTTCTGCCTGATAATTAAGTCATTAATTAAAAGTAATTTGCCAGTCAAAGACCTAACATTTAGTCAGGCTAGGTTTATTGTGTTAAAACCATCTTCTGGATTTGACTTTGGCTGACATGGGATAGTTATCAAGCTTTGTAAGTCTGCAGTGTGAGCTGAAGGCACTTTGATAGTTATGTTTCTTATCAGAACAGCAATGTTGGAGGTCACGGGAAAAACAGTACATCCCACTCTGCTATCAGAGCAGTTAGGAACCCACTTGGATCCCACTCTGCTATCAGAGCTTAGTTATGCACAGGGGCTCATCAGAGTGCAATAAAGCTTAATAAATCCTGAAAAACCAGCAAGCAGGACGTTCGAAAAAAATTGTTGCAATTTTACAAAATTACTTGAACCCTAAACCATTGGTAATAGCTGATAGATTTAGATTTCACAAAAGGAACCAGTGAAAGGATGAAAACATTTCTGAATACATTGCAGAACTGTGCAAACTTTCCCAATATTGTAAATTTAGAGATGGACTTTCTGATACATTAAGGGACAGACTTGTACGTAGCATACATAGTCAAAGCACTCAAAACACAACTACTGTCAGAAAGAGACCTAACCTTGGAACAGACATTGACCATTGCAATATTGTTAGAGATTGCTGCAAAGGATGTGGCTGAATTATAGAAAAATTATTTAGAATGTGAAATGCAGAAAATGCCCTGAATGGTGCAAAAAGCCAAAAACGTTATTGATGTGACAAATCTTTCCATGATGCAAATGACTGTTGGTTCAAAGAAAAAGTTTGCAGCAAGTGTCACAGACAAGGTCACATAAAGAGAGTGTGGCAAGACAGACAAAAAGCACAACCAAAGAGATAAACCACATAGTGTAAAAAGTCTCAAATACAAAACTAAACGTATGCACAAAGTAATTGAATGAAAAACTGAATCAGACAACACAGAGTCTGACAAAGGTGAGCTGTCGTGCCTAGGACTGCATAGCATTACTGAAGCAGATCATGAAATCATATGGATCACAACAGATGTGTCTGGTGTAAAACCGAAAATGGAGCTGGATATGGGGTCAGCTTTGTCAATATTTCTGAGGCTGTCTATAACAGGCTGTTTTCTAAGCTACCACTAGAAAAGACCTCAGAGATGTGAAAGACCTACACAGGTGAAATAGTGTCTCCCAGAGGCAAAGTAAATGTGATATATGGAGGCAAAATGCAGCAGTTAGAGCTTTATGTGTTGAAAAATGGAGGGCCAGCACTTTTTGGATGTGAATGGTTGAGAAAAATCCAACTAGACTGGCACACATTCAAAACTCTCAGTGTGTCATCAACAGACAACTGCAGCCCAAGTGGTGCACTAAACAGAAACTAGCACAATTGCTTAATGCTAATGAGAAGGTGTTTGAGAGGAGGACTGGTAAACTCAAAAACGTGAAGGCCAGAATTGAACTGGATGAAATAGCAACACCAAGATTCCATAAAGTGTGTCCAGTGTCTTACGCACTACATCCTAAAGTGGATGCTGAGCTTCAGAGCTTGGAGAATGTTAGAGTGAGTTTTTTTGGGTAGATGATTTGTTTACACTTAAATGACTTTGGCCACCAGACCTCTATTTGACAAAGTACTGTGGATTGAGTCCACAACAATGCACTTCCTAAAAAGGTGTGAATAGCAGATGCTTCTGGCGCCGTAATTTGATCAGATGCTGTAGTTTCAAAGGCAGTATTATCTATACATTATAAATATTAATTGTCTTCTATGTTAGCACATAAAATGCCAAATAAATGTATTGTGGATTTAACTAAAGGCTGTGGATACCAACCCAGATGTGTTGGCGTCCGAAGGAAAGGTTGAAATCCGAAGGTGTGATGTTTGTATGCAGCTTCAAAAGGAAGCATTGTCTAAGCATTGTCTATAACTTTTAAGTAGCGATTGCCTTTGTGTTTAGCATATAAATATCGAGCCCACATTGGACTAGCAGACCTTTCTCTCGAAAGCATCTCCTTCCATATGATGCCTGCTCTACCTTGTGTTGAATAAAGAAGCTGCTTTGTATCTACCAGTGACTCTGTCTCTCCGGTAATTTCATCCACACTACAACAGAGGCATCTGGAGTCCTCTCCAAGGTTGTTTGGAGCAATTGCGTCACGGCCCATTGTCCCAGTGATCAGGAAAGAGAAGGTCAGAGCTGTTCACAAATGCAAGGACTTCAAAGTGAACATCAGCCCAGTGCTGCGTACTGTGCAGTGTGCCCTGCCATGAATAGAAGACATTCTTGCTTCTTTGAGGATATTTTTGTATCAAAGATTGACTTGTCACAAGCCTATCTACAAATGGAGATGGAGGAGTCAAGCAGGAAGTTTCTCACAAACAACACTCACAAGGGACTGTTCTAGTATAATCGTCTTGTCTTCAGCATCGCATCGACTCCAGCAATTTGGCAAAGAGCAATAGACTGAGTCCCCCAAGATATCCCAGGAACAGAATGTTACCTTGTTGACATCATCGTGACTGGCAAGAACGATGAAGAACAGAACCTTGGTAAAGTGCTTACCAGGCTGAGTGAGTATGGTCTGCACGCAAAGAGAGAGAAATGTGAGTTTTTCACGGATGAAATCTCATATTATGGACATGTTATTAACAAGTATGGCTTAAGTAAATCTCAAGTGAAGATTGAAGCAGTGCTGCAGGCACCCAAACTGGAAAATGTGTCACAACTCAGGTCATACTTGGGCCTTGTAAACTACCAGCAATTTCTCCCAAACATTGCTACAGTTCTGCTACACTGTTACAGGCTGTAAAGTAGGAATGGTCAGAAAGATGTGGAAGAGCATTCAAGGAAACAAAAAGACTAATGACATCAGTTGATCTGCTCCCTCATTATGACACATCCTTGCCCATCAGATTGGTGGGCGATGCATCCCCTTACGGCATTGGAACTGTTTTGTTACACACTATGAAAGATGGATCTGAACATCTGATTGCATTTGCTTCAAGATCACTGATGAGCGCAGAACGCAACTATGCACAGATCGACCGAGAGGCCCTTAGTCTAATATGGGGAGTAAAGAAGTTCCACTACTACCTCCAATGGACAGAAGTTTACACAAGCCCCTTATGTACATTCTCATTCTTAGGAAGGGAATCCATAAGACCATAAGATATGGGAGCAGAATTGGGCCATCTGGCCCATCAAGTCTGCTCAGCCATTGACTCATGGCTGATCCTTTCCTCCCCCTCTTCAGCCCCACTCCCTGGTCTTCTCCCCATAACTCTTAATGCCATGTTCAATCAAGAACCTCTCAAGCTCTGCCTTAAATACACCCGATGACCTGACCTCCACAGCTGCCTGTGGTAACAAATTCCACAACTTCACCACCTTCTAGCTAAAGAGATTTCTCCACATCTCTGATTTAAATTGATGCCCTCTATCCTGAGGCTGTGCCCTCTTGTCCTAGATTCCCCTACCATCGGAAACATCCCCACATATACTCTGTCTAGGCCTTTCAATATTTGAAAGGTTTCAATGAGATCCTCCCTCATCCTTCTAAATTCCAACAAGTACAGACCCAGAGCCATCAAACGTTTTTTATATGATAACCCTTTCATTCCTAGAATCACCCCTGTGATCCTCCTCTGAACACTTTCCAAAGCCAGCTCATTTTTTCTTAGATGAGGAGCCAAAAACTGTTCACAATACTCAAGGTGAGGCCTCACCAGTCCCTCATAAAGCCTCAGCTTCACATCCGTGCTCTTGTATTCGAGACCTCTTGAAATGAATGCTAACATGGCCTTTGTCTTCCTCACCACCAACTCATCCAGCAAGTTAGCCTTTAGGGTGTTCTGCACAAGGACTCCCAAGTCCCTTTTGCATCTCAGACATTTGGATTTTCTCCACATTTAGAAAACAGTCTGCACATTTATTTCTAATACCAAAGTGCATGACCATGCATTTTCCAAAATGTATTTCGTTTGCGACTTTCTTGCCCATTTTCCTAATCTGTCTAAGTCCTTCTGCAGCCTACCAGTTTCCTCAACATTATCTGCCACTCCACCAATCTTCATATCATCTGAAAACTTGACAACAAAGCCATCTATTCCATCATCTTAATCATTGATATACTGCATAAGAAGAAATGGTCCCAACACCGACCCCTATGGAACACCACTAATCACTAGCAGCCAACCAGAAAAGGATCTTTTTATTCCCACTCACTGCCTCCTAGAAATTAGCCAATGCTCTAACCATGCCAGTAACTCTACAGTATTCCATCTCTTAACTGGCTCTTAACTTAGTAAACAACCTCACATATGTGGCACCATGTCAAAGGCCTTCTGAAAGTCCAAATATACAACACCCACAGCATCCCCTTTACCTATCCTACCTACCCTACCTGTAATCTCCTCAAAGAATACCAACAGGTTCATCAGGCAGGATTTTCCCTTAAGGAAGCAATGCTGACTTTGTCCTATCTTGTCCTGTATCACCAAGTACTCCATCACCTCATCCTTAACAATTGACACCAACATCTTCCCAGCCACTGAGATCAGGCTAACTGGTCTATAATTTTCTTTCTGCTGCCTTCCTCCTTTCTTAAAGAGTGGAGTGACATTTGCAATTTTCCAGTCTTCTGGCACCATGCCGGAGTTCAATGATTTTTGAAAGATCTAACTAATACCTCCACAATCCCTTTCAGAACCCTAGGGTGCAGTTCATCTGGTCTGGGTGACTTATGAATCCCAACGATGTCTGCTACCCATTTGTAATGTTGGGCAATTTTCATTGGAACCCACTCTTATGACATAGAGTTTAAGCGTACCAAACAACACAGCAGCGCTGATGGCTTGTCACGTCTTCCACTGCTGGCAATTGAAGAAGAAAAGTCTTCATTCTGTTACCAAGCAGAGGTGTTTCACACAACATTGGTGGACCAGGTTCCAGTAACAATCTCTGAAATACAAAGAGAAACAAGGAATGACCTGACATTGTCAAAAGTCAATGGCATCACCACGCAAGGATGGCCAGCTTATGGTAACCCTATGTTTCCAGAGTTCTCAGTGAGATGAAAACAACTGTCTGTATGTCAGAGAAAGCTGATGTGTAGATCTTGTGTTTTGGTTCCCTCTAAACTGTGCGCCATGGTGTTAGAAAAACTGGCATGAAGGACACCTGGGTATAGTCAAGATGAAGAGGCCCGGCTGGAGCTACATGTGGTGGCCGGGTATAGATGGACAGATTGAAGACATTAACGTAAAGCTGTTCTGGATGCCACAAAGTTCAAAATGCACCCCCACAGGCACTGTTACACCTGTGCGAGTGGCTGTCTTCATCATGGCAAAGAGTACATATTGACTTTGCTGGGCCATTCACGGACTCCATGTTTCTGATGCTCATTTGAAGTAGCTGGAGGTCATACCAATGAAGTCAACCACCTTAGAAAAGGTGGTTTCTGCTCAGAGGATGATCTTCTCTAGAAATGGTTTACTGAAAAAATTATGAGTGACAACGAACCACAATGCACGTCAGAAGAGTTCAGACTATTCATGAAGAAAAATGGCATCAGACATTTCAAGTCAGCTCCTCACCACCTGGCAATGAATGGGTTAGCTGAAAGGTTTATCCAAACCTTCAAGAAGTCCATTAAAGTTATGGACAAGGAGGACATTTCTCTACAGTACAAGGTGGACAATATACTTTTTGTGTTTTGGAACTCTGTTCATGTGACAACAAATCAAACACCTACAATGATGTTCATGAACAAGAATCTGAGATCTCACATAGACATCCTGAAACCAGATCTATGGAGGGAAGTGCAGAATAAACAGTTCAACCAGTTACCAAGTAAATCAGCGAGGAACATTGAGGATGGACAGGAAGTCCTAGTGTGGGATTACTGAGAAGACAAGTGGACACCCGATAGGATAGCTACAAGAACTGGACCCAATGATGTACACAGTGGATATTGGAGATCATACATGGAGATGTCATGTGGACCAGATACTGGATGCTCAACCGAATCTCAGTGATGATCATGTCACCAACAGCAATGTGACACCTGCAAGAGAGAAAGTTGACTTTGACAAGACACCGACAAAATCTGATGCCACTCCACAGGTACAAAGGTGCCATCCTGAAAGAAACAGAGTGCCACCCAAAAGACTTAATTTTCAGTGTAGTGAAGTTAGTTGTGGACTGTTATTGTGGAAACATGTTTATTTGAGTATGCAAACAACAGGAATTCTGCAGATGCTGGAAATTCAAGCAACACACATCAAAGTTGCTGGTGAACACAGCAGGCCTCACGAAGGGTCTCGGCCTGAAACGTCGACTGCACCTCTTCCTAGAGATGCTGCCTGGCCTGCTGCGTTCACCAGCAACTTTGATGTGTGTTGCTTTATTTGAGTATGGTTTGTTAAAGGAAAATTGAATGTTCTGTTATATAGACAGTTTTATTTTACATTAATCTCAACGGGGAGGATGTGTAATATATAGATCTATTTCTTTTAGTGCAATGACTCCCCTTGGCACCTATTATTGACTGATAAATATGCACGCCAATTGATCTGTTGTTCTTTCTCTCTACAAAGTGAATACACTGCTTAACCTCACCTTTGCATGGGTGCTTCTATTTAATTAATATGCAGTTGTAGAGACACAACACAAGACCAGTTATTTAAGTCATATTAAGTTATCAGATGAGGGTCACCATAAAGTGTTCGAAATCAGTATCAGTATCAGTATAATTTTCCATTCCTGACATGTATCCTGGCATCTGCATCTACCTCCTTGAGACTTCATGTGTCTCATGCCTTTGGCACTGGAAGACTATCCTCATGTGGCACAGGTCTCATAGCTGAAGGGAGATTGGGGTATTCAATGGATTTCTCGTTTTTAGCAGAGAAACAGGACGCACTAGTCAGACAGAAGTAGCACTCTGTCACATGATCCTTCTGTCCTTGCCACATCATCAGGACAGCAAATGGCATTGACTTTCAAGTACCTCTGAGCCAAGCTCTAAGGTTGACAGTGTATGTTGCACAACAAACGTGAGGAGCCCAGGTTTGTCTTGGTCACCAATTTTACACCCAAACGGGAGCTCATAGGCTTCCTTAATAAGAGGTGTCATGCTCTGCATTTGAGAGTTAAACGTATACTCGCCACAAAAAGTAATACAGCTGTTGCAACACTTCTGAGATATTTTGCTATCCTGGAATTACAATTACTTTGTTATATTGAGTACACACAATATTCTATGTGCTTAGAGCATGTGCATTGACGTGATGGCAAACCAATACACGTGTAAACGCAGTGCATAGAAGGGTGTGTGTGTGCTGCTTTCATAGTCTTTCTAAAACCTGTCCTGCCATGCAGCACCTGTCCTGCCTAAGCATACCTGGCCAAGGTAGAAAACCTTTCAGCCTACATTGTGGGTAACATTTTAATTGACTTGAACTATGAATTGAAATAACAAACATAAGCTTGACATGGAAAATTCATAGTGATCTTCATGATCATCAACCGAAAATACATTAGATTAACCCAGAAATATTCAGGAAGCAAAATCTTTGTTGTCCATTATTGTTTATCAGATTTGATTTATTGATGAGAAATTAAAAATAAATACAGCATGGATAAGAACGTGTAAACAATGATTATTGATCAATAAAGTGACACCACAATTAGCAGATTTACTGTATTGTACAGTGCTTAAAATTGAGATGAAACTTCCCTCTGAAATAGCCTAATAAACCACATTATTGTGTCACAACACTGTGGGAATTTATTGTGGTTAAGCTGGATAGACCAGCTGAAACAGACCAAGATGCTGGAACTGAAACAGGCACACCCAGTCTTGTGAGCCCAGAAAACTCCTCCACACTACCATATGGTGTTGTGCCAGATATGGGAGAGTTGCATCATAAATGAGCCAATAAACAGCTTGCCTTAGAGACAGGCTCTACCTTCCAATCAATAAAGCACACAGATCGATAACTATACCTAAGTAAGTTTGTCCCACAGGTGTCTGGCATTGTGAATATGGGAGGATGTCAGATTCAGACTGTGTGCACCTGCAAGAAAATGAATCTCCAAGTTGAATTGGTATACATGCTTTGATGATAAATTTACTTTGAACTTTGAACTCATGGAGAGATACACACTCAACATGCTGGAGGAACTCAGAATTTAGGCAGCAGCTATGGAGGGGAATAAATAGTTGATGATTCGATGTGAGACCCTTCATCTGGACAGGATAGGAAGGGTGAAAGAAGCCAGAATAAGAAGGTGGTGGGAGGGAAGAAGCATAAGCTTGCATGTGAGAGATGAGACCAGGTGAGGAGGAAACAACAAGGAAACAGGTATTTTGGCCATTAAATCCATAGTGACCAGCAATCACCAATTTACACTAATCCTAAATTAATACCATTTTTATTCAAGCAACACACATCAAAGTTGCTGGTAAACGCAGCAGGCCAGGCAGCATCTATAGGAAGAGGCGCAGTCGACGTTTCAGGCTGAGACCCTTCGTCAGGACGAACTGAAGGAAGAGTTAGTAAGAGATTTGAAAGTGGGAGGGGGAGGAGGAGATCCAAAGTGATAGGAGAAGACAGGAGGGGGAGGGATAGAGCCAAGAGCTGGACAGTGATAGGCAAAAGGGGATACGAGAGGATCATGGGACAGGAGGCCCAGGGAGAAGGAAAGGGGGGGAGGGAAACCCAGAGGATGGGCAAGGGGTATAGTCAGAGGGACAGATGGAGAAAAAGGAGAGAGAGATAAAGAATGTGTGTATATAAATAAATAACGGATGGGGTATGAGGGGGAGGTGGGGCATTAGCGGAAGTTAGAGGTCGATGTTCATGCCATCAGGTTGGAGGCTGGGGGTTTTCTTCCCCCTCCCCCTTTTCGAAACGTCGACTGTACCTCTTCCCAGAGATGCTGCCTGGCCTGCTGCGTTCACCAGCAACTTTGATGTGTGTTGCATGAATTTCCAGCATCTGCAGAATTCCTCTTGTTTACCATTTTTATTCACCCCACCTTCCCACCAACTACGCTCCTGATTTTGATGCAGAATTTTGACTCAAAACACTGATAGTTCTTTTCCTCCCATAAGCTGTAATGAGCTCTCTAGGCCTTTGCTGGGAGCCACAAAGCGTTTGGCTCCTGGTTTTCATTGTTGTGCTATTAGTTTCCTGATTCAAAGTTTAAAGATTCAATTCAAATATGCACATTTATTATCAAAGTATGTATGGCGTGTACAACCCAGAGAACTGTCCTCCGACAGACAGCTACAAAACAAAGAAAGAATGGAACCTGTTCAAAGAAAAATGGCAAACCCCAAACATACAAAAAAAGAGAACAAATTGCACAAACCCCCAAGAAAATGAGCGGAAAACACAGAATACAAAGCACCAGACACAAGCCATCAAACAGTTCAGGCGCATTCAATTCAGTTCAATCCAGCTGCGTGTCACTCATTAAGCTGAGGCTGCCCCAATCAAAACAGCACAAAACAGCACAAAACAGCAACAAAACAGCAACACAGAAGGAGCAATCAGAAAGCAGAAACACATCTCAACGTGAACCAGAGTCCAATCCACAAACTATGCTGACCAAACCCTGCCCAAACTTTGTTTAACCTTTTTAAGTTTATTTCGAGATTCCATAGGCTTGGGGATTCCGGGTCAGCTGGTCTATTTAAGCAGATGTGCCTTAGCACTTGCTATGGGGTCATAGCTTGGAGAATGTTTCGTCTCGCGGTGACACTCGGCTGAACCACCAATGTTCAGTTTGGATTCCTATGTATAAACTCTGTTTGCCATCTCTACATGGAAGTCTTGTCTTTCCTCCGCACTTGGGTTCCATCTTTGTCAGCCCACACTATGATGTAGATGCTGCTTAACCTGCTGAGTTCCTTCAGCAGAATGTTTGTTCTTCTATATTCGACCTTCAGCTACACACCGAGGGCAGTTCATGGCCGCCATTTAACCTGCCAACATGGACATCATTAAAATGTGGGAGAAAAGTGGAGCATTTGGAGGAAATCTGTACAATCACAGGGAGAACATGTTAACTCCACACAGATAACACTGGAGGACAGGGCTCCTACCATAGGAAACATCTTCCCTAATTCCACCCTATCAGGGACTTTCACCATTTTATAGGTTTCAGTTAGGTCACCCCACTAAATTCCAGTGAATACAAGCCCAGAGCCATCAAATACTCTTCATATGACAAGCTGTTTAATCTTATTTTCATAAAACTCCTTTGAAACCTCTCTGGTTTTCTAAGATAAGGGACCCAAAACTGCTCACAACACTCCAAGTGAGGCCTCACCAGTGTTTTATTAAGTCTCAACATTATATCCTTGCTTTTATATTCTAGTCCCCTTGAAATGAATGCTAACATCGCATATGCCTTCCTCAACACAGGCTTAACCTGCAAAGTAACCTTCAGGGAATCCTGCTCAAGGACTCACGCATCCCTTTGTGCCTCAGATTTTTGTATTTTCTCTCCATTTAGAAAATAGCCAACCCTTTCATTTCTTTTACTAAAGTGCATGACCATACACTTTCCGAAACTGTATTCTGTCTGCAACTTCCTTGCCCTTTCTCCTAATCTTTCTAAGTCCTTCTATAGCCTCCCTAATTCCACAAAATTACCTGCCCCTCCACCGATCTTCATATCTTCTGCAAACTTGCCATAAATTCCATCATCTAAATCAGGGGTCCCCAACCTTTTTTGCACTGCAGACCGGTTTCATATTGACAATATTCTTGCGGACCGGCCGAACCGGGGGGTGGGGGGCGAGGTAGGGTTGCCAACAGACAAGAGTAGCAGTCAAATACGTTGTTTACCTCGACAAAGACTACAATGACCATGAAGCCTTGCGCGGGCACCTGTGCGTATGTGCGTACCTGCCGATCTTTTGCCACCAATCATTTTTGGCGATTCTGTTCGGGGGGGGGGTGTTAATCACGACCAGAATATAGGTGATAAGTAGCTAATACACTCAATTTCGTTTCTTAAAGGTTTTATCTAACGAATTTAATATTAAACACACAGTGCATATTTTCCTCGCATGAATATAGTGATAAGTCAACTATCAGGGGAGGACAGGGGAGCTTGAAGTAAGTGTTGAACGAACTTCCAGTAGAAGTGGTAGAGGCAGGTTCGGTATCATCATTTAAAGACAAATTGGATAGGTATATGGACAGGAAAGGAATGGAGGGTTATGGGCTGATTGCAGGTCGGTGGGGACTAGGTGAGAGTAGCGTTCGGCATGGACTGGAAGGACTGAGATCACCTTTTTCCGTGCTGTAATTGTTATATGGTTATATAACTCACTTATAAGTCAGTAGCATCATAACATTTTAAGTAACATTTGGATATTAAACACACAGCACATATTTTCCCTGTATGAACATATAAAATCATTGCAACACACCAGTATCGCTGAATCAGTGGGAGCCCTGGACTGAACACTTGTTTTCCTGCAACAAGACGGAGCCATCAAGGGGTGATGGGAGACAGCGATACTCGAAGGGGGTTCCTTATGTCCAGTCTATTCTGCAATTTAGTTTTCGTTGCATTCATTGCAGAGATATGTTGGAAATGGAAGCAACGTTTTCAGTGCTTTCGTGGCTATCTCAGGATATTTACCCTTGACTTTGATCCAGAATGCCGGCAGAGATGTTATGTCAAACATATTTCTCAGCCCGCCGTCATTTGCAAGCTTGAGGAGTTGATCTCCTTCCCACGCTGACATGGATGACACACGGGTAATGACCTCGCGTGCGTTCAAGCTCAACAGAGGGCGTGACAAGGAATGAGGAAAGGTGCAGCTGACTCATATCATTTCCTCGTGGCCCGGTACCGGTCCACGGCCCGGTGGTTGGGGACCACTGATCTAAATCATGTAAAAAGTATCGGTCCCAACACAGACCCCTATGGAGCATCACTAGTCACTGGCAGCCAACCAGAAAAGACTCCTTATACAGTGCCAATAAAAATATTCACCCCCTTGGAAGTTTTCATATTTTATTGTTTTACAACATTGAGTCACAGTGGATTTAATTTTGCTTTGTTTGACACTGATCAACAGAAAATACTCTTTCGTATCAAAGTGGAAACAAATCTCTACAAAGTAATCTGAATTAATCACAACTATGAAACACAAAATAATTGATTGCATAAGTATTCACCCTTTCAAGTCAGTATTTAGCAGATGCACCTTTGGTAGTAATTACAGCCTTGAGTCTGTGTGCATAGGTCTCTATCAGCTTTCCAATCTGGACATTGCAATTTTTCCCCATTCTGCTTACAAAACTGTCAGATTGCGTGGGGATCATAAGTAAACAGTGCTTTTCAAGTCCAGCCACAAATTCTTAATTGGATTGAGGTCTGGTCTTTGACTTGACCACTCCAGGACATTAACAGTGTTGTTTTTAAAGCCATTCTTGTGTAGCTTTGGCTTTGTGCTTGGGGTCATAGTCTTGCTGGAAAACAAATCTTCTCCTGAGTTGCAGTTCTCTTGCAGACTGTATCAGATTTTCCTCCAGGATTTCCCTGGTTTGCTGCATTCATTTTACCCTCTACCTTCACAAGCCTTCCAGGGTCTGCTGCAGTGAAGCATCCCCACAGCATGATGCAGCCACCACTAATGTTCCCTCTAATTTTTAGTAGTCAGGGTGCGCAAAAATCTTATGTTGTGCAAATTTTTTTCCTGTGACAAAAGTATGTGTGCACTGAATGCACACATGGCACAGTTTATGTAGGTTTACAAAATATTTGACATACAACTGCACAGAATAACAACAAAATAACATACATATTTAAGTCACTCAGTTATTTTTTCTCCCTCCTGTCTTTGGCATTTACCCATTCTTTGTAAACTCTACGATATGAACACTGTCCGCCAAAGATGGCCGCCGCCGTGATGCAGCTGTACAAACCAGAACAGGAAAGGTGAGGTGACATGAATTAGTGACGTGCATTGTGGTATTTGAAAAACCAACTAACTAGTTAACAGAAATATTTAGCTAAAAGATTATTTTCAATAAGTATAATTATTAATTACTATATTATTTTAGGTAACTAACCTTTTGTGCATACATTAATTTCCTTTGTGCACTGGTTGAAAAACGTGTGCGCACACACACGTGCACATCTTAGAGGGAACATAGGCCACCGCCACCATGTTTCATGGTAGGGATAGTGTGTTTTTGATGATGTGCGGTGTTTGGCTTAGCGTTTAGTCTGATTGCCAAATAGCTCAATTTTGGTTTCATCAGACCATAGAACTTTTGTCCAGCTGACTTCAGAATCTCCCACATGCCTTCTGGGAAATTCTGGCTGAGATTTCATGTCAATTTTTTTCAACAATGGCTTTCTCTTTGCCACTCTCCTATAAGGCTGTGACTGGTGAAGCATCTGGGCGACAGTTGTTGTATGCACAGTGCCTTCCATCTCAGCAATTAAAGCTTGTAATTCCTCTAGAGTTGTCATATGTCTTTTGCCAGCCTTCCTCACTAGTCCCCTTCTTGTACGGTCACTCAGTTTTTGACGACAGCCTGCTCTAGTCAGATTTACAGCTGTGCCATATTCTTTCCATTTCTTAATGATTGAGTTAACTGTACTCCAAGGGATAGTTTGTGACTTGGAAATTTCCTTGTATCCATCTCCTGAACTGTGCTTTTCAATAATCTTTTTCGCGGAGTTCTTTGGAGCATTCTTTTGTTTTCATGGTATTTTTGTCAGGGTACTGTCTCACCAGCAGTTGAACATTCCAAATGGAGGTGTATTTTTACTACAATCAATTGAAACGTCTTGACTGCACCCAGGTCTCCAAAAATAGATCTCCATTTAACTAATTATGTGACTTCTAAAACCAATAGGCTGCACTAGTGATGATTTAGTATGTCATATTAAAGGGGGATGAATATTTATGCAATCAATGATTTTGTGTTTTACATTTGTAATTATTTTAGATCACATTGTAGAGATTTTTTTTCACTTTGACATGAAAGAGTCTTTTTATTCTGTTGGTCAGAATCAAAAAAGCTAAATTAAATCCACTGTGATTCAATGTTGTAAAACAATAAAACATGAAAATTTCCAAGTGGGGTAAGTACTTTTTATATGCACTGTATTTCAATCTTTGCCTCCTACCAATCACCCACCTTTTTATCCATACTAGAACGTTTCCTGTGATACCATGGGTATTGTTAAGCAGCCTCACGTGTGACACCTGTCAAAGGCCTTTTGCTTGATTTTTCTTCAAACCATTCTGACAGATTAGTCAGGCAAGATTTTCCCTTGAGGAAACCAGGCTGACTACAGCCTATTTTATCATGAGCCTCCATGTACCCTGAGACCTAATCCTTGATAATTGACTGCACCATCTTCCCAACCACTGAGGTCAGACTAACTGGCCTATAGTTTCCTTTCTTCTGCTTCTCCCTCTTCTTGAAGAGTGGAGTGACATTTGCCATTTTCAAGTCTTCCGGAACCAAGCCAGAAAATAGTGATTCTTGAAAGAGCATTACTAATACCTCCATATTCTCTTCAGCCCCCTCTTTCAGAACACTGGGGTGTACAAGGTCTGGTCCAGGTGACTTATCTACCTTCAGTCCTTTCAGTTTTCCAAGATCCTTCTCCCTAGTAGTGGTAATTTCACACACTTCATGACCCCTGACACCTGGAACTTGCACCATACTGCCAGAGTCCTCCACAGTGAAGACTGATGCAAAATACTCATTCAGTTTGTCAACCATTTCCTTGTCCCCCATTACTATCTCTCCAGTTTCATTTTCCAGAAATCTGATATCCACTTTCGTCTCTCTTTTACATTTTATATATCTGACGAATCATTTGGTATCCTCTTAAATATTATTAACTAGCTTACTTTTGTATTCCATCTTTACCTTCTTAATGATTTTTTTAGTTGCCTTTGGTTGGTTGGTAGTAGCTTCTGAATCCTCTAACTTCCCACTAATTTTGTCTCTATTATATGCCCTCTCTTTGGCTTTTATGATGTCTTTAATTTCTCTACTTAGCCACAGTTGTACCATCTTCCCTTTAGAATACTTATTCCTCTTTGGGATGTACATATCCTGTATCTTCCAAATTACTTCCAGAAATTCCAACCATTGCTGCTCTGCCGTCATCCCTGCCAGTATTCTTTTCCAATCAATTTCAGCCATCTCCTCCCTCATGCCTCTGTAATTCCCTTTACTCCACTGTTATTCTGAAATATCTAACTTTAGCTTCCCCTTCTCAAATTTCAGGCTGAATTTGATTTTATTATGATCACTTGTCCCTAAGGGTTCTTTTACCTTAAACTCTCTAATCAATTCCAGTTCATTGCACAACACCCAATCCAGAATAGCTGATCCCTTAGTGGGCTCAACCACGAGCTCCTCCCATGGCTATTGTAACATTGCCCTTTTGGCATGCATTTTCTATCTCCTGCTGTAACTTACTACTGTTTGGAGGTCTGTATATAACTCCCATCAGGGTCTTTTTACCCTTGCAGTTCCTTAGCTCTATCCACAATGTCTCAACATCTTCTGACTCTATGTCACCTCTTTCTAATGACTTAATTTCATTTTTTACCAACAGAGCCACACCACACCTTTCTGCTTTTCTAACTATCCTTTCGATACAATGTCTATCCCTGGGCATTAAGCTCCCAGCTATAATCTTCTTTCAGCCATGATTCAGTGATGCCTATAACATCATATTTTCCAATCTGTAAATGTGTTTTCAGCTCATCGACCTTATTCCGTATACTGCGCACCTTCAAATATAACACCTTTAGTCCTGTATTCACCTCTTTTCATCTTGTCCACTTTTTATGTTGCAAGTCATCCTGTTGACTGCAATTTTGCCTAGTCATCAGCCTCTCCTTGCTAGGAGCCTCACTACACATTGAATCTGTTTGTAAACCAACTACCTCATCTACAGCACCATCAGTTTGGTTCCCATCCCCCTGCCAAATTAGTTTAAACCCACCCAAACAATTCTAGTCAACCTGCCCACAAGGATATTGGTTCCCCCTCAGGTTCAGTTATAGCCCGACCCTTTAGTACAGATCTTACCTTCCCCTGAAGAGATCCCAAAGATCCAGAAATCTGAACCCCTGCCCCCTGCACCAGTTCCTCAGTCACGCATTCATCTGCCATGTCACCCTATTCTCACCCTCAATGGCTCGTGCCATGGGCAGCAATCCAGAGATTACTACCCTGGAGGTTTTGTTTCTCAACTTTCTACCTAACTCACGAAAATCTCTCTTCAGGACCTCCTCACCTTGTCTACCTAAGTCATTACTGCCAACATGTACCAAGACTTCTGGCTGCTCATCCTTACTCATCCTGTCATCCTTGAGAATGCCATGGACACAATCCAAGACATCCTTGATCCTGTCACCAGGGAGACAATGTACCATCTGGGTGTCTCTTATCATGCCCATAGAACCTTGTCTCTGTACCTCTAACTAAGGATTCTCCTATCAACACTGCAGTCCTTTTCACCTCTCTGGTCTGCTAACTCTTCCAACCAAAAGTTTTGCACTTCATGGCCAAAGAGCTGTACTGTTGCGTAATCTTCTATGTTGTATGTATCTCTTCTACTCTCTTTCTTGCACTACCACATCCTCTTAATGGTGTGGAGAAAATAGATTCTGTGTGGAGGCATTGACATGCAATTTGTCAAGTTATGTCTGCCATCAAGGTGAGTAAGCCAACTTAAAGGAAAAACTGTGTCAGACCTTAGTCTCATCAAGCTATCTTCTGTAGATGATGACATTGCCATTAAATATTAATAGGAGATGGCTCTATTCACTCTTGATTGAAATACCCACTATTATGCCTCTGTGTAATGGATGTTTTTCATTGTGATTTATCAGCACAAGACTGAACATTCTTCAATACAACTGCTCCATCATTTCTGGAGTTGCAGCCTTTTGGTTCACCATTTACCTTCAACATCCAAAGATCAAAAACTAGGAATCCTTTGAAAGGGACTCAGCTCGCAATCTCCCATATTCTTTCTGCTATCTACAAGATTTGTTGAAAGTATAGCATATTTACCAGGACGTGGGGAGCTCCAACAACAACTGAGAAGCTTGAAGCAAATTAGAAAATGCACCCAACCTGACTGGCATGCCTTCCAACTTTCAATAATGATGTGAGCACTTTATTTAGTACACAGCTTTATAGAATGTTACAGAAAAATGAGTTGATTGTGAAACTCAGTGTTACCAATGTCTCCAGCTATGAATTTATGAGGCAATAGAAATACAGTACTGTCTTGGGTATATATAAGAATTTTTCACAGGACTGTAGTACTTTTATATATTACACTGCACTGCTGTCACAAAAGAAAACAAATTTCATAAATATGTGAGTGATGATAAACCTGATTCAAATATGGGTCTCTATTATGGACTGAGAGTGGGAAGGGGGCAGGGAGAGGGAAATCAAGGTTGGGAAAAGGGGAAGGGGCATGGTCATTCTGTAATGATCAATAAACCAACTGTTTGGAATTAAGTGACCTTGCCTGGTGTCTCAGGGCTGAGTGTGTGGATATGCCAAATTCCTTCAGCCTCCTGAGGAAGTAGAAGCATTGATGAGCTTGTTTGGCAACCCCCACCCCAGCACTACTTCTCTGCCACCTGCCCCACACCCCTCCTGCGGGGCTTCACTCTCACCATTCCCAGCATCCTTTGCTCCTGTCAGATTTACAAGCTCGCTCTCCACTCCATGTTGACAAATACAGTACTGTGCAAAAGTCTTAGCCACTGTAGCTATATATGTGCCTAAGATTTTGCACAGTACTGTAACATTCCTATTTAATACTGCTTCAGTCTCAACTAATAGTTGGCATAGAAATACATATTGTGATGGCTTCATCATATGAATGGATTTATATGTCCAAATATTGTTCTTATAGTACAGGCTCCCTATCAAACAGATTCCAGAGGCATGTCGATAAAGTAACTTGCAGACCCAGATGGTCATGATTCACTTCCTCTTTGACCTCTGCCCTCTAACCTACAATGAAGCTTAACAGAAGCATCAGGAATGGCACCTTCTCTTTTAATCAGATACTTTTACAAGCTTCCAGATGTAGCATCAACAAATTTGGATTGTACCATGTTCCTATCTGTTCAGTCAGCAGGTGCTGGTAATGACCCTACTGTTTATTTAACTCTATTCCCTTTGTCTTGTCAGTGATTTTCCTTTTTGATCTTACTTAAACTCCATACACACCCTGTTCCTTAATTTTCCAGTAACTAGTCTCATCCAAAGCTCACTCCAACGGTAGGTGACTGAAAAGTTAACACTCTTTCTCTCACCACAGATGCTGTCCACCCTGTTGAATACCTCCAGAATTTTCTGTTTCCCTCTGATTATTTATTTCCATTTGCATACACTTGGTAGGCAAAAAAAAAAATCAACTCTGCTTTCAGAGAACATGATTGATGATAATAATTGAAATTCCATTGTGACTTGTCCTTGAAGGGAAAATTTAATTTGATTCTGTTCAAATAAACAGAAGAAGATAAAAATAAATATCAGAAGCATAAATGAGACATCTCAAGTCCATTCAGGGAGTTGTGGTTACTACCCCACTATAGAGTTGGGAATATTCAACTTTTAATTGACATTTGCACATTTAGTTCGAGATGAAGTAAAATCAATGCTAAATTGGAGGAATATGTGAAGTATTTTCACTGAATCTTGAATCTGTCACTAACACTTGAGTAATTGTTTATCTCAGCAGAAGAGAGTGAATGAAGATGTAGCCTAGCTTGCTTTAAATTAAATCTTGCCAATTGTGATATTGGACTTTGGACTTTCCACAAGCCCTGCGTAGTTTTGAGTTATTTAATTCATTCAATATCCCATTTTTAAACAGTGTTGCTCTATAGCACATCTAATTCCTTGCAGCAAAGCTTGAATAAATGATACGTGATCTCTTGCCATGTAATATAAATCTAAATCAGCTAATTCTTCTTTGCTGTGAAATTATTTTGAGAAGATGCCATGGTCTCATGAGTGTGATGAAGTGATTTTATTTCATTGAACCAGCTACAAAGAGGCCTTTGAATCCTTCATTAAAATTGCTGTTCTTTCTGGATCCCTGTTCATTTAACACATGAATTTACCATTCCTTATGACTATGGTCCCTTCCCTTCTGATATAAATGTCAATCCAATGGTACTCAGTATTTTTTCTTTCTCTTCAGGCTACAGACAAACATTTAAAACAATTTGTAGAACTAATATCATGTGTGACAATACACTTGATGGGTGAATGCAAAAATCAACAAACATATCAGGGTTTTTTGGAGGGCAAAGTGAAGTGATTACTTTCACAATAAATCAATGGTTAAAATTGTGAATAATGAAGTATCTGGCAACGATTACATAACAATCCTCGTGTCTGGGCATATAGATGGTGTAATATGCCATGAAAATGAAATTATATATCAGGCTTTAACTTAAGTGCCTGTTATCTGTCCCTTTCAAAACATCAGTTGAAAAATACTTTTGGGTGTTATTTAGCCTTTGCCCAGTTTGTGTAATTCTCACCTGCACACTTCATGCTGTGTTACATACTAACATGGAAGCAACACTCAGTGGCCACTTCATTAGGTACCTTCTGTACCTAATAAAGTGGTCACTGATTGTATGTTCACGGTCTTCTTTTGCTGTAACCCATCCACTTCTAGGTTCAACGTGTTTGTGTTTTCAGAGATATCCTTCTGCACACCGCAGTTGTAACTCATGATTATTTGCGTTACTGTCGCCTTCCTGTCAGCTTGAACCGGTTTGGAGTTCACCTCCGACCTCTTTCGCTAACAAGCTATTTTTGCCCACAGACTGCCACTCACTGGATGTAAACTCTAGAGATTGTTGTGTGTGAAAACCCCAGAAAATCAGCAGTTTCTGAGACACTCAAGCTACACCTTCTGGCATCAAAAATCATTCCATGGCCAAAGTCACTTAGATCACATTTCTTCCTCATTCTGATGTTTAGTCAGAACAACAACTGAATCTCGTGGCCATGTCTGCATGCTTTTATGCATTGAGCTGCTGCCACACGATTGGCTGGCTAGATATTTGCATTAACGAGCAGGTTTACAGGTGAACCTAACAAAGTGGCCACTGGGTGTACTTTGAACCATTTTAGCAAGAAATCATCTGAAATCAAATTAGCATCAACTGGCTCATCTATCAGGTCAGTGATCTGTTCATTAATGGACAACTTTAAAATCATACTATAGGTTTCACATCGATCAAAACCATACAACTAGATACTACTATATCACAATTGTTACAGAAAATCAAATATTAAATTTAACAGGAAAGCAAATGACTAGCAACTTTCTAGCAGTTGAATCATTCTAACTAACGATTCCCTATAGTGAAGTAAAAATTGCCACAGATGTAACAGCAGGAAGTTTGGCAAGTCTTTCAGTGCAACGTTTCTCACAACCCCAGGAGAGGTCTGCATTCTAATCGTGTCAAGTCCATGTTGTGAGATTACCATGCTGTGCATAGAATATAAAACATTAATTCTTCCCCTTCCCTGCTTATGTTCTGCGTTTTATTTTCATCACTGTTTGTACTGTGAACAATAACAAATTATAATATTTTTACAATTAACATTGTCAGCTCATGTTTATGCTGTGTTTCTTTCGCTACTTAATACCATTTAGTAATACTTCAATTATTAGTGGAAGGGAGGGGTCTGAGGAGCTAATTAAACTACTAAGTAGAGCATCTACCTCATTAGCCTTTAAAGAAACAGGCATATTGTGGGTGTGGGGGGGGGATATTTTACTGTGTAAATATAGACAAAATATGTACGAACAAGAGTTATATTTCTACTCGTAACTCGAGTAAAGTCTGTGAAATACACTGTTAAAATCATTTGGAATATAGTAATACATTCCATGTTCCAAGCCTGTACGTACTGGTAACACTTCCCAAATCTTCCCCACTACATTGATGACTGCATTGGTGCTACTTCCTGTACTCACGATGAGCTCGTCAATTTCATCAACTATGCCGCTAACTTTCACCCTGCCCTTAAATTCACTTGTCCATTGGACACCTCTCTCCCCCTTCTCAATCTCTATGCCTCCATCTCTGGAGACAGACTATCTACTGCTACTTTTTTTTAGACACACCTACTGCCCTCACAGCTATACTGACTACACCTCTTCCCATGTTGTTACTTGTAAAAATGACATTCTCTTCTCCCAGTTTCTCCGTGTCTGTCATATCTGTTCTCAGGCTGAGGCTTTCCATTCTAGAACATCTGAGATGTCCTCTGTTTTCAATTTCCCTTCTACCACTGCCCTCACACTCATCTCCTCCATTTTGGGTACATCTGCCCTCACCTTATCTTCCCACCATTACAAGAGGATAACGTTTCCCTTGCCCTTACCTACCACCCCACGAACCTCTGTAGCCAGTACATCATTCTCCATAACTTCTGCCATCTCATACGGGATCTTACCACCAAGCATATCTTTCCCTTCCCCTCCCTCCTTTGTTTTCTGTAGGGACTGCTCTCTATGTGACTCCCTTGTCCACTCACCTTTCTCCACTGTCCTCCCGCCTGCCTTTTATCACAGCAAGTGGGACAGGTGCTGCATCTAACCCTGCACTTCCTCCCTCAGAGTTCTGAATCTCAGGGATGTATGTGGTGACATGCATGTACTCTGATAATAAATTTTACTTTGACTTCCTCACCACTATTCAAGGCCCAAGAGTCCTTCCAGGTGAGCTGACTCTTCACCCATGAGTCCGTCATGGTCATCTACTGTATCCAGTGCTCCGAGTGTAGCTTCCTCTAAAATGATGTGGCCCAACACAGTTTGGGGAACTGCTTCATCTAACAACTCTGCTCTGTCTGCTGCAAAAGCCAAGCCTGGTGGCTACCTATTTCAGTTCAACTTCCCCTTCCCATTCCCATTCTGACACGTCTGTCTGTCCATGGCCTCCTTTACTGCCCCAATGAGGCTATGCTCATATTTTGTCTGGGTAGCCTCCAAACCTGATAGCGTGAACATCGATTTCTCTAACTTCCAGGAATCACTGTCCCCTCTCTCTTTTTCCATTTGGTTAGCCACTCTTCTCATCTGTCCACCACCTCCCTCTGGTTCACCTCCTCCATCCCTTTCTTCCCTGATTCACTGCCCTTTCCTATCAGATTCCTTCTTCTTCAAACCTTCACCTCTTCCACTGATCCCTCCCCCAGCTTCTTCCTTCATCCCCCTTGCACACCGACACCTACCGCCCTCCACCTGGTCTCACCTATCATCTGCTAGTTTTGAACTCCATCCCCCCCCATCCCCTTGCTTTCCAGCCCTGATGAAAAGTTCTCGGCCCGAAATATCGACTGTTTATTCCCTTCCATAGATCCTGCGTTCCTCCAGCACGTTGTGTGTGTTGTTAAAGATCTCCAGCACCTGCGGAATCATGTGTGTTTTAAAATTATATTAAACACATTTGACTGATGTGTTACACTGGCAGCAGGATGCATGATTACATTTAATTCACATGCTCTCGAATTTCAACACTATCAAAGTCTGCATGAATGTCACAGGCCTATGCTTATCCTCAAGAAAGTATAAGTGAGAGAGGTCACTGAATGGGAAGAATCAACCCTCCTTACACCTCTCTTGGATGCACGTTCCTTTTGCAAATATGAAGCCATTTCATTGCTGTTGTCTTGTCTTGTCCATACTGCAACAACCACTGCCACTGGGCTATAAACGTGCAGAGCGATGTGTGGTTAAGTGCCTTGCTCAGGGACACAACACACTGCCTCAGCTGAGGCTCGAACTCACGACCTTCAGATCACTAGTCCAATGCCTTAACCACTTGGCCACACGCCAGTGGTTAAAACTAGATGTCACATGACTTCTCTGTCCATGAACTATGCAGTCTGAATCAAATGTTAATAGTTTTTTCTAACCATTTGTTTGTGAGATGTGGACATTGCTTTCTGCTGAACTTTTGGGACATACTATGCTTCTGCAGAACTCTGTACAGTAGGTCCCTACTAAAGTGGCCAGTGAGTGCAGAGGCATAGTAAAAGTGAATGAGCCTGGAATGGGTGATCTGTCACTGTTATTGGTCTTAGCAAGTTCCCAAACCACAGTTAAAGGCTGTGACAAAATCCAGATGGCATGGCAGCATGGCGGCTAGCGTAACGCTATTAGAGCACCAGTAATCACGGATTGGGGTTCAATTCTCACTGCTGCCTGTAAGGAGTTTGTACGTTCTCCCCGTGACCCCGTGGATTTCCTCCAGATGCTCCGGTTTCCTCCCACATTCCGAAGACGCGCTGTATGAGTTAGGGTAGTAAGCTGTGGGCGCGCTATGTCGCCGCTGAATTCATTTGATGCAAACAACACATTTCAAAGGCACATTTAACATCAGAGAAATGTATACAATGTACAACCTGAAATTCTCTTTCTTCGCAACCATCTACAAAAACAGAGGAGTTCCCAAAGAATGAATGACAGTTAAATGTTAGAACCCCAAAGTACCCTCCAGCTCCCCACCCACGCATAAACAGCAGCAAAGCAACAATCCCCCCTCCCCCACCAGCAAACAAAAAGCATCGGCACCCCCCACCAAGCACTCAAGCGTGCAGCAAAGCATCAATAAGGACACAGACTTGCAGTACCCCAAAGTCTACTTGTTCACCTGGTATTCGACATACAACAGGCTCTCTCTCTCCATAATAAGGAGAAAAGAGGTGTCTCTGTTTCACAGCAAGAGGGGAGACATAACAAACAACTGGCTGATTCACCATGTTAAAAGTTCATTGCATTACCTTTTCCGAGCTCTGTGCGCAAAGAACTCAGGTCCCTAGGCACACAGCCAGCAGCCAGCTTGCTGTTTTCGATCTTCCATCTCCCACGACACACCGATTCCCTGCAGAGGCACCAACCTTGAGTCCGCCCACCTCCAGAGCCACGAAATCCCGGAACTCCGAAGCTGTGCTAATCTTCCAGGCCGCATCCTTGGCATATCGAATAACGGTCAGTCGTGAGACCCCGAGGGTGGGTCCCATTCCCGCAAAGAACCGGTCAGTGTGTAACTCTAGGTCAGGGTCTTCAAAAGAACCCCGAAAATGAAAAATAGAGATATTAAAGATAGAAATAGAGCTAATCTTTATAATTCTCAAATGCAAGAAAATCTGCAGATGCTGGAAATCCAAAGCAACACCCTCAAAATGCTGGAGGAGCTCAGCAGGCCAAGCAGCATCTATGGAAAAGAGTAAACAATCTTTGTTTCGGGCTAAGAGCCTTCTTCAGGACTGAGAGGGAAGGGAGGAGATGCCTGAATTAAACAGTTAGGGGGAGGGGAAAGAGGCTAGCTGGAAGGTGGTAGGTGAAGCCAGGTAGGTGAGAAAGGTCCAGGTCTAGAGAAGAAAGAATCTGATAGGAGAGGATAGTGGACAATAGGAGAATGGGAAGAAGGAGAGGACTCAGGAGGAAATAATAGGCAGGCGAGAAAATGTCAGATTGGGGAACAGAGGAAGTTAGAGGGGAATTTTGTTCAGTGGAAGGACAAATCAATATTTATACCATCAAGTTGAATATCAGGCTCCTGAACCAGCATGGATGACTTCACTCACCTCACTGAACTGACTCCACAACCTATAAATTCATTTTCAAGGACTCTACAACTCAGTGTAATTTATTTCCTTTTTAAAAAAATAATCTGCAAGTTTTGTCTTCTTTTGCATATTGGTTAATTGTCACTCTGTTATTTACATTTTTTTTTAACAAATTCCATTGTATCTCTTTAATTTCATGTAAAAACCTACAAGAAAACAAATCTCAAGTAATATACTTGTATAATACTTCCATAATAACTTTACTTTGAACTATGCTGAGATGTAGATTAGTCATAATCTACCTAATGACAGGATATTCTAGATGGGCTGAATGCTTTCCATCTTGCTATTACCAGTGCCAGTTTTGAAGCTAATTGTAGCAAGATTCCGCGTTCATGACAGCTGTTAATATTTAGAAAAAAAATAAATTGCATTTATATATTTTCTTATTTGCAGGATATCCCAAAGTGCTTTACAACAAATGAAATGCCTTTGAGATCCAGTTACTGATGTTAAGTGAAGAAAAATGTGGTTGCCTGGAATTTTTAACAAAATTCAGGCGTGAGAACAAAAAAAAATGTCTTGGAGAACTAGGATTAACAGCCAAAAATGTTTATTTATACCATTCCCCAGACTGCCCAATGATCCCCTGCTGGAGTTATTGCAAGTTATCAGGGGAACCTCACAAAAATTCAGAGTCATTGAGTTTGATTATGCTATGAACCGGTTGCCACACAGATTGAGTCTTCAGTAACTTTATAATAACAGAAATCCAACAATCTGTATTATTTCAAATATATGTTTATTATTAAGTCTCAGGAGAAATGAACCAAGACTAACGATGAATCCTATTCATCTTTTCTGTTGTAAAGTATCTGACTACTTATCATTATATTATTGTATTGTAAGCATTACAAATCCAGCTTGAGTTTCTTCAAACTTGAGACTCTTGGGTATCAAAGACAATATTTGTACGTGGCTTTCTTTCCTACTGGCTTTGTTTCTGATGAATAATGCAACGTAATTTATCAGTTAAAAGTTTTCTCTATATTGATGTATATTTTGTGGAGGGGAACAGTATTAAATATTGCAGTATTATTTCACATTCTGTTCTGATTAAAACAGGACTTCTTTATCAAAGGTACAAATCTGGTAAAGTACTCACTTTGATTAAAAACATTACATGCCTTGATATAACTGTTAGAGTAAGTGTAAAGGAGCTCAGTGCATTCATAAAAGATGTCCACCAATGTAGCAGACACAAACCTAGTTATTTTAAGTGTCAAGGTCTTGTCTTATAATGACAAAATCCTCTGTCACCTCTCTCAGCATCTCCTCACGCAGCCCATTGGTAAATCTGTGAGGAGCAATGTATTGTTATGTTAATAGAGTTCTATATATGGAGGCTGCTATTCAGAAGCAGTCGTCTCTTTCAAGAATCTCTATCATACATATACACTGAGTGCACAGGGAGCAATGGTTGGAGAGGGTGTGTAATGCAGTGGGTATGTTCATTAATGTTTTCCGTCTCTCAAATTATAACTGTCTTGAAAAGCCTAATGAGAAATAAGACAGGATGAACCAAAATTGATCCAAAGTAATCAGATTATGTTCTGTTGAATTGGCCCTTGATTCAGTCTCCTTTGCAAAAAAAAGGAAATCATACAGGTGTAGACATACTTTACATCTGAAGTTCAAAATACATTCTTGGAGAGCATATCCTTCAATAGAATTCTCCTGATACTTAGAACTGCGAGGTTATAGCTAAACATTTTTACCACTTACAAATAAATTGGATGATCTGGACACAGAGTTTTCTACTACAAAGCCGATATAAATATATCCAGAAAGGAAATTAACACTCTGGAAGAGAATACTTTCCAGGCACCAGTCTTCACCTGCTCAGATATTTCATCAAATCTACAATTTCATAGCAATTTCTATTCCTTTTTTTAAATCTCTGTTGTTCATAAAATGATATTATCTATTTCACTGCTCAAGTCATTTCCCATTGGGCTTTCTTTTCTTGATGGATACGTTTGCTTTTGTTCCTCTTGAGAGAAATGGACTGTGGGTTGACCTACTGAAGGTCATTAAAATGATAAAAGTTTTCTTTTGATATAATAGGCGTGGAGAGAATGTTTTCAACTGTGGGGACAAGTATAGTCAGAGACATTCAACATCAAAATAGCCACCAAGAAATCCAGCCAGAAGTAGCCCCTTTTGAAGACTAAGAGTGGGGGGAGGATCCCATTGAATTCTGAAGGAGCCGTACAGAGTGAGGGGAGGATCCCATTGAACTCTGAAGGAGCCGTACAGTGTGGACATGGAGAGGACATGTCCAATAATGGGGGAGGCTAGGCCCGGAGGGCACAACCACAGAATGCAGGGACATGCCTTCAAAACAGAGATGAGGAAGAATGTCTTTAGTTAGAGAGTAGTGAATCTGTGGAATTCATTGCCACGGATGTTGTGGAGGCCAATTCATTGAGTACATTTAAAGTGAAGGCTGATAGGTGATTGATTAGTCAGGGCATCAATGATTGTGGGGAGAAGACAGGAGAATGGGGTTGAGAGGGATAATAATCAACCAATAAAGCAGTCGGATACATTCAAGAGAAGGGTTCACAGGCATGTGAGGGAAAGGGGAATAGAAGATGACACCGGTAGGTTTGGATGAGAATAATCAGGAGGCTCAGATAGAACACAGCATCAGCAAATGAGCAGCTGGGCCAAGTGGCCTGAAATAATTTCATATATTGCGCAGTCACTTATTTCTGTGCGTATACAAGCCCAGGGCTTTAAAGACAATCAATTAGATCTCGCCACTGCGATGGAGAAAATCTGACAGCTGCACACACAAGCACAGTTAAACACTGAAACCCAGACGTGGCTGTATGCAGTACCTTATTCTTCCACAGGGTGTGCTGTTAGAACTTTAGGACAGTGATTCCCAATGGGGGCGGTTATGTATCCCAAGGGGGCATTAGAGGAACTAGAAGTTGTCGGGGGGAGTTCAAGATTCTTGGCTGGGGTGGGCAGAAAAGCAACACCCTAACCTGAGGCACGAGACCTGACTGATCCTGTCAGCTTGCTGCCATAATCAACATCCAATAGGTATTTAAAAACGCAAACAACAGGAATTCTGCAGATGCTGGAAATTCAAGCAACACATATAAAAGTTGCTGGTGAACGCAGCAGGCCAGGCAGCATCTCTAGGAAGAGGTGCAGTCGACGTTTCAGGCCGAGACCCTTCGTCAGGACTAACTGAAGGAAGAGTTAGTAAGGGATTCCCATACTCACTCTTCCTTCAGTTAGTCCTGACGAAGGGTCTCGGCCTGAAACGTCGACTGCACCTCTTCCTAGAGATGCTGCCTGGCCTGCTGCGTTCACCAGCAACTTTTATATGTGTTGATCCAATAGGTATTCCCAGTTTGTGTTGATTTTTTATTTTAATTTAGTCCCATTAATGATGGATAAAGTCTGAAGGCAGTGAAACCTTGAATTCTAATCCCGCCAAGAAACAGAAACTACTGAAAGTGCATCGAGATAATGTTATATATCTGGAGTATGGTTTAATTCCGTTCCCATCAGATCAGTGATGCTCTATGTGTCTTATTTGTAATACTGTACTGTCTACAAGATGAAACCATCAAGACTGCAGGAAAACTTACATAAAAGACATCCTGTAAGGGTACTTACGGTATTAGTCAGTTCCAAAAGATGAAAGAAACATTTGAAAGGCATTGCACAATTAATTCTTGCCAAAAAAGCTAAAAGTGACCTTGATAGTGGTCTCATTGCTTCTTATAACATTTCCAAAATCATAGCAATTGTGGAAAATCTCATACAATTGGTGAAAAATTAACAAGTCCTGCTGTATCAGAAGTGCTCACCACTATTCTCAAATGGATACCAGTAGCTTAAAATCAATTCCTCTGAGTAATAACTCTGTCGTCATCATCATTAGGTCGCATCTGGAAATTCCAGTTGGCGGATGATTTCCCTCCACACGCTCTGACATATCGGGAAATCATGTACTCAGCAGGTCACAGCAGTAGTTTGCCTTTACCTTTTGCCGGGTGAGTTTAAAGAGATCATCACCATTTGCGGTGGATGACCAGGACATCTAAGTGCCTTGTCGTGCTCTTAGCGCTTCACCAACACCTGCTGGTCTCCCTCCTTGACCGTTGGACCATTAAGCTATCTCCTCCGCTCAATCCGCCAAGGCCAGACTTCACACGCTGGGACAGGCAAATCCTCTACCTCACCGAGGGTCAAAGACCCGTTGGCTACCCTCACCTGGTTTGACCCGTCGGCCTAGATGGTTTACCAGGGTGTGGTACAGCTACTTGGAGCCACAGGTGACAGCTGAGCACCAGGTGGGGACCAAAGGTGGACGAGCTGCCCTGAAAAAGGGCACGGCAAGCCCCCCCACCAGAGGTGCTACCCCTCCCTAGACACCCCATACATCCTAATAACTCTGTAGCTCATCATATTGATGAAATGAGTGGAGACACTGAGTATCAACTGTGCACAGAGCCACAAAAAATTGAGTCTGGGATACAACTGGATAAGTCAACTGTGTGAGAAAACAAAGCATTGCTAATGGCATATGTAAGATTTATCAAAAATGGAAAAGTTTATGAAGGGTGTTTCTTTTTTGTAAAAAATTAAAAACAAATATCAATGGAGAATCAATCTATGATGAGTTCAAAATTTATATTGAGCATAAAAGTATTCTGATTAGGGGCATAATTTCTTGTGCAATGGATAGCACTATATAATGACAGGTTACCATGCTGGTTTAGTGGCATTTATAAAAAAGAAATTCCAAGTCTACTTACAAGCCGTTGTGTAATTCATTGTCAATTTCTCGCAGCCAACAACCTTGCAGGTGACTTTTTTCAAGCGTGACTCTTTTAAAATCTGCTTCAGCAAAATGATAGATCATCCATTAAATGGCAGAATATTTTGCCAGTTATGCCAAGATAATGATGAAGAGTTTGAACGTTTGCTTCTTTACTCTGAAGTGTGTTGGCTGTCAAAAAGCTGCTGCTTAAAACGTTTCTTTGATCTTTTTGGTACTGTGCTTGAATTTTTGCTCAAAGTCGACAACAGCGTGGGAAACAAGATTGAACTTCTACATGGAGATGTGGCATACTTAACCGATCTGTATGACAGAATGAGCATTCTAAATATGAAACTGCAGAGTGAGAATTTCAATTTAATTCAGGCAAAGAGTGCAGTGATAACTTTTATCAGAAAATTGGAATTATATAAGCATAACATTGAAACCACAGAAAGGGTGCAGAGGAGATTTACAAGGATGTTGCCTGGATTGGGGAGCATGCCTTATGAGAATAGGTTGAGTGAACCCGGACTTTTCTCCTTGGAGCGACGGTGGATGAGAGGTGACTTGACAGAGGTGTACAAGATAATGAGAGGCATTGATCATGTAGATAGTCAGAGGCTTTTCCCCAGGGCTGAATTGGCTAGCGCGAGAGGGCACAGTTTTAAGGCGCTTGGAAGTACAAACGTAAATACAGAGGAGATGTTGGGGCTAAGTTTTTTTACGCAGAGAGTGGTGAGTGCGTGGAAAGGGCTGCCGCGGTGGTGGTGGAGGCAAAAACGATAGGGTCTTTTAAGAGATTCCTGGATGGCTACATGGAGCTTAGAAAAAAATAGAGGGCTATGGGTAAAGCCTAGGTACTTCTAAGGTAGGGAAATGTTCAGCGCAGCTTTGTGAGCTGAAGGGCCTGTATTGTGCTCTATGTTTTCTATGTTTCTATGTAACATTGGAAGAAGGATATTCTCACAGTTTCCCTGCATGGAAAGCATGACACTCTCTTTGCAAGAGTACTGCTTACAAGAGTCACTGAAGAAGGAGTTTTCAAAATTGATTCAAGGATTTGAACGATCTGGAAATTCCAGACTGGGTAATTAACCCATTCCTTTGCAAGATGGAAGAACAGGAAGAGAGGATGCAAGAAGAAATTAACAAAATTCAGAATGAAAATTCAAAAAATGCTTTCAAAAATGTTGGCTTTTGTGGTATGTGGCTACACTGTCATGCATAGTTTCCTAGTCTATGGAAGAGAGCCAAACTACTCTTCCTGCATTTCCATCCTCCTACCTTGTTGAAAGAGGTTTCAGTGCAGTGAGCCACATACTCAGAAAAAACAGAAACCGCTTAGACTTTGTTACATGTGGTGACTCAAGGCTTTTGCTGCCACAACTTGAGCCAGATATTTTAGCTCTTGCTAAAAACCATCAAGCTCAAGGATCACACTGATATCAAGGCTGCTGTACAGTGCACAGGTATGGTGTAAGGTAGGTTTAAAGACAAATAAAAATTTAAAGCAGGATCATTTTTCTCATGTTAACATATGGTAAGCATGTCCTTACAGAGGGGGTGCCGGAAAGTATATTGTACCCAAAAGGGGCATTGGCAAGTATGAAAGTGCTTTAGTGAGGCATTGGGCTCAAAAAGGTTCGGAAACACTGCTTTAGTATATGAACTCAATAAGTGCAAATAATGTCCCCAAAATAATTAAGGTAAATTTTTAATTTAACTTTCTGATTCTTCTAACAGTTTGGATGCCCAAAAGTAGTTTTCTAATGTCTTTGAATGTTTCTGAAAATTTTACTGTGGTTTCACAGCTGCACATCCAGCTGAACTGAAAGTGGCCTTGCCTGTTGTAGGGGTTTTTATATCTTCTAAACGGGCGGGGCTTGCTCTCATCACGTGACAGATGTCTGGATACAATGTCCTACTGCTACAGAAAGCTTCAACACTGAGGATAGGGAATACTAGTTGAGCTCGGACATGTTCTAAAAGAAAGAACATGCTATTTCCCTACGTTAGTAGTGAGCATCACCACACCTCTGACCACAAAACCCAGGCCATTAGTTAAACCTTAAATCTTTCTTATTTCCTATCTTGTTAAATGTGCAGAGTCTTCAACACGATAGGCTGCTCAGCTAGTTTATTACTTCCCTGTTGTTGGATATCATAATTCTGGTCTCGCTTACACCAGACTCAAATTGACATCGGGGAAGGGAATAATCCAGTCAATTACTGGATCTTTATTCTTGTGGCCATCAGTGGGAGCTATCCCTTTGCAAAGCTCGACCCGGTATGATAAAATTTAAAATGCTCCAATAAGAATCATGAATTATTTGTACTCAGGCAAACAAGAACAGTCAGTCAACAAAAAGTAGTGAATACAGTTGAGTCCATTACAGGAAGACCCTCCCCACCATTGAGCACATCTACAGGGAATGCTGCCACAAGAAAACAGCGTCTATCTTCAAGGACCTCTATTATCCAGGCCATGCTCTCTTCTTGCTACTGCCATTGGGAGGAGGTACAGAAGCCTGGGGTCTCTCACCACAAAGTTCAGGAACAGTTATTACCCTTCAACCATCAGGATCCTGAACCAGTGTGGATAACTTCACTCATCTCAACACTGAACTGATCACTGAACACAACCTATGGACTCACACACAAGGCCTCTGCAACTCATGTTCCCAGTGTTTTATATTTGTTATTTGTTTATTTATTTATTTATGAATTATTTTTTGTATTTGCACAGATTGTCTTATTTTGCACATTAGTTGTTAGTCATTCTTTGAGAGTGTGTAGTTTTTCATTGGTTCTATTGAATATCTTTGTTGCACTGTGAATGCCTGGAAGAAAAGCTATCTCAGGGTAGTACATGGTGACATATACATACTCTGATAATAAATTTATTTTGAACTCTGAAATGTGTGGACGGTTCATAGATGTTCACTGTTGAGAAATTAAACAGGAAGCAGAGTGCCTTCACGCTTCATGTGGTAACTTCTCTGTATCATGCCGTCTTTTTAGTATCAATTGTAAGGAAGATTGATGCTTTCAAATGTTAATAAAAGAAACTGCGTTTAACTTAAACTCAAATATACATTGTGCCCCTTGAGAACTTCTAGATACTTCAAAAAGTCTTATAGTCAGTCATTGGTATAATGAAACATTAAGCTCCAATGAATAGCAATGGCCTATAGTCCACTTCAGTACTGATGTGTGGCAGTCAAGTAATGGCCTAATTTAATATATAATAAAAGACATTAATCAACCCCTTCCCTACTATACTGCCTAGGACTGTTTATGTCCATTTGAATTTAGCATTCACCAAGACATGGCTGATTCCAAATGGACACAAGGACTATGTACAAGTTGTTACATGGTGTCAGTGCTCACAGTGCTAAGTCGGGAGGTCCAAGTATAGGGACTGAGAGTGTGCTGCACTATCAGAAGCTGGTGAAACTGAGGTCCCACCTGGTCACTCAGCTGATTTTTTATTGCAATTTTTTTTACTCAAGATTCCCCAAAGAGATTTTGTTGATATAATTATGATTATGATTGTGAGGACACACAGTCCCCTTTTATTGTCATTTAGTAATGCATGCATTAAGAAATGATAAAAATGTTTTTCCAGAATGATATCACGAAAACACATGACAAATCAACTTAAAAACTAACAAACCTTCCTGACGAAGGGTCTCAGCCTGAAACGTCGACTGCACCTCTTCCTACAGATGCTGCTTGGCCTGCTGCGTTCACCAGCAACTTTGATGTATGTTGCTTGAATTTCCAGCATCTGCAGAATTCCTGTTGTTTGCGTAAAAACTAACAAAAACCACATAGTTATAACATATAGTTACAATAGTGCAAAGCAATACCGTAATTTGATAAGAACAGACCATGGCACAGTAAAAATCTCAGACGAAAGTCCCATCATCTCACGCAGACAGTGAACCTCCAGTGCCGCAAACTTACCGATGCAGCATCCTGGAAACATCCGACCACAATCCAACTCCGAGTCCGTCCGAAAACTCCGAGCCTCCGACCAGCTCTCCGACACCGATGCACCGAGCACCATCTCTACCGAGCGTTTCGACCACAGCCCCGGCAACAGGTGATGCGCAAAGCCGAAGATTTGGGGCCTTCGTCTCCAGAGATTCTTGATCGCACAGTAGCAGTGGCAGCGAAGCAGGCATTTCAGAAGTTTCTCCAGATGGTCCTCTGCACTTCACGGCTGTCCCCCATCAAATCTGGATTGATGCATGGCCCCTAGTTACACATATCGATATCAATTCGGAACGGCCGCGTGCACTGCATCGCGCCGCCATCTTCTCCTCCCTCTCCTCTTGATGTTCTTTTATCCAAGGTCAAATGTTTAAATGAAGGATCTCAACCCAAAACAGCAATTGTCCATTTCCCTCCACAGATGCTGCCTGACCTGCTGAGTTTCCTCCAGAAGTTTGACTTCTGCTCCGTGTGCCACCTTCTGTGGCTGCCATCTCGTGTCATTTAAGAAGTACCTGGAGAGGTAATGGGGGATTGGGGCCAATTGCATGGCTAGTTAGCTGGGCACCATAGCTGGCATGGATGGTTGGGACGAAAGGCCGGTATCCATGCTGTATTGCTTTATTACTGTAATATCCAAGTTTCCGTTTGACTGAGGCATGTTGCAAAGTTTTTTGCACAAGGGAATGGATGGGTATGCAAAAAGGGAGCAGGGGAAGCTGTTTTCCTCCACCCACCCCAGCCTACTCCAACACTCATTGAGGTACTGTACCCTTGCACCTTTTCCAGAAGGCATCCAAAACTAACACAGCCTTTATTCACCTATCAAAGTTCAAACTTCAAAAGAAATTTATTATCAAAATATGTATATCCTGAGGCACAGCCCCAGGATAGAGGAGCATCCATTTAAAACAGAGATACGGAGAAGTTTATTTAGCCAGAGGGTGGTGAATTTGTGGAATTTGTTACCACAGGCAGCTGTGGAGGCCAGGTTGTTGGGTGTATTTAAGGCAGAGATTGATAGGTTCTTGATTAGACACAACATCAAAGGTTACGGGGGAGAAGGTCGGGGAATGGGGCTGAGGAGGGGAAAAAAGGATCAGCCAGGATTGAATGACAGAACAGACTCAATGAACCAAATGACCTAATTCTACTCTTATGCCTTATTATTTTATGGTTTTATGTCACCATATACTATTCTGAGATTCATTTTCTTGCAGACTTTCACAGTAGAATGAAGAAACACAATAGAACAAATTGAGTCTATAGGTTGTGAAATTAATTTAGTATTGATTGGGTGAAGTTGTCCATGCTGGTTCAGGAGCTGATGGTGGAAGGGTAGTAGCTGTTATTGAAGCCGATGGTGTGGGACCTAAGGCTCCTGATGGTAGCAGTGAGAAGACAGCATGGCCCAAATGGTGGGGTCCTTGATGAAGGATGCTGTTTTCTTGTGGTAGCATTCCTTGTAGATGTGCTGAATGGTGGGGAGGGTGTTTTCTGCGATGAACTGGACTGTATCTACCACTTTTTGAAGGTTTTTCCGTTCTTGAACATTGGCGTTTCCGTACCAAGCTGTGATGCAACCAGTCGGGGTACTCTCCACCACACATCTATAGAAGTTTGTTAGAGTTTTAGATGACACGCTGAATCTGTGTAAACTTCTAAGAAACTAGAGGAGCTGCTTGGTTATTAAGGTTCCTTGTTTTGAACATTTGTTGCTGCAACTTACAATTACCACCCTTGCAGTTGGATAATGATCAGCTGTTGCTGGCTAGAAGGCCAATTTGGGTAATGAACTCCTCTGGTAAGTGAATGATGGGCCGCGCTACATCCACAGTGCTCATGCTGACAGTCTTTAATGTCTGCATGAATGATACATCGTCATTATGCCAGTGGCAACTCTAAACCACATCCACAGAAACCATAACAGATGTGGAAGGTTAAAACCACACCAATGTGTGACTCAAGATTCCCCAGAAAAAATGAGGCATATAATTCAATACCTCATCTTCAGATATGAAGAAGGTCTCACAGTGAAATGCCTAACATGGGCTGATGTAATTATTTGGCTTATCCATCCAGTTGGAAAATGGAAAGAAAACATCACTGCAGAAGTTGATTACAGTGTTGTTTGCATTAGAACATAGAATATTACAGAACAGAACCGGCCTTTTGGCCCACAATCTTGTGCCAACCATTTAACCTACACTAAGATCAATCTAACCATTCCCACCTATATAGCCCTCCATTTTTCTATCATTCATGTGCCTATCCTTAAATGCCACTAACATATCTCCCTCTACCACTACCCTTAACAGGGCCCACCACTGACTGTGTAAAATAGCTTACCTCTGATATCCTCCCTAAACTTTCCTTCGATCACCTTTAAACTACGCTCCCTCACATTTGCACCCTGGGAAAACATCCCTGACTGTCCACTCTATCTATGCCTCTCCTCAACTTATAGACAAAGTTCAAAGTAAATTTATTATCAAAGAACATATACTCTGTGGCCACTTTATCAGGTACAAAGGGTATCTGATATAGTTGGCCACTGAATGTATACTTATGTCACCATATACTGCCCTGAGATTCATTTTCTTGCAAGCATTCAGACAGATACAAAGAAAACAATAGAATCAATGAAAAACTATCAAGTCTAACACCTCTATCAAGTCACTTCTCATCCTCCTTCACTCCAAAGAGAAAAGTCCTAGCTCACTCAACCTATCATCATAAGACATGCTATCTGGTCTAGGCAGCATCCTGGTAAATCTCCTCCGTAGTCTTTCTAAAGTTTCCACATCATTCTTATAATGAGGCTATATTAAAAGGCATCCGTTAGTCTTGCGAGACCATGGATCTGCACCTGGAAAGTCTTCACTCTCCAGGGCACAGGCCTGGGCAAGGTTGTATGGAAGACCAGCAGTTGCCCATGCTGCAAGTCTCCCCTCTCCACGACACTGATGTTGTCCAAGGGAAGGGCACTAGGACCCATACAGCTTGGCACCAGTGTCGTCGCAGAGCAATGTGTGGTTAAGTGCCTTGCTCAAGGACACAACACGTTGCCTCGGCTGGGGCTTGACCTCACGACCTTCAGGTCGCTAGTCCAATGCCTTAACCACTTGGCCACGTGCCAATTAAGGCTATATTAAGGTTTTATTTTCTGATGACACACACTCCCAAGCAATTAACCTTCACCATACTAATTTTAATAATGTTGGGGGGGGGAATAAAGAGTCTCAAATAAGGTTACTGACTATCAGTGGCTGATCGATAATGAGGAAAGCACAAGGTAAGAGCGAGAGCTAACTGCAGAGGTCTGGTCGTTGAGGACTACATGGCACTGGACAGGGGCAGGGAAGCAAAGGGCAAAAGAACTGATCAGGGCCATGCAGCCACAGAAGGCAGTGAGCAGATAAAAGAGCTCAAAGGCTGCCAGGGGAACTCAACTGAAAGCTTCATTTTAGGAGACAAATACCAAAGGAATAGAAAGAATGCAGTTTTTTATGAAGAAATGTGGGCAGCTGGAGGGAGGAGGACAGGACCACTCGACACAAAAACCAGAAGAAAGGTTTGCCATCAGCTTCTCCAGCACGAGCCCCAATCCTGTTAGCAGCACTGAATCAGAATTAGGTTTAATATCATCCGCATATGTCATGAAATTTGCTAACAGTGGCAGCAGTACAGTCCAAAACATGATAAATATAGAAACATAAATAAAATCTATTTCAGGAAGTATGTAGAACATAGAAATTTATGGCACATTACAGGCCCTTCAGCCCACAATGTTGTGCCAACCATGTAACCTACTCTAGAAGCTGCCTAGAATTTCCCTAGCACATAGCCCTCTATTTTTCTAAGTTCCATGTACCTAACTAAGAGGCTCTTAAAAGACCCTACTGTATCTGCTTCCACCACCACCACCAGCAGTGCATACCATGTGTGAAAAACTTACCCCTGACATCCCCTCGGTACCCATCTCCAAGCACCTTAAAACTATGCCCCCTCGTGTTAGCCATTTCTGCCCGGGAAAAAGCCTCTGGCTATCCACACAATCAATGCCTCTTATCATCTTATACGCTCATATCAGGTCACCTCTCATCCCCTGTCGCTCCAAGGAGAAAAGGCCAAGTACTCTCAACCTATTCTCATAAAGTATGCCCTTCAATCCAGGTAACATCCTTGTAAATCTCCTCTGCACCCTCTCTGTAGTATCCACATCCTTCCTGTAGTGAGGTGACCAGAAATGAACGCAGTACTCCAAGTGGGGACTGACCAAGGTCTTGTAAAACTGTAACATTAACTCACAGCTCTTGAACTCAATCCTATGGTTGATGAAGGCCAACACACCACATGCCTTCTTAACAACGCTGTCAACCTGCGCAGCAGCTTTGAGTGTCCTACTGACATGGACCCCAAGATCTCTCAGATCCTCCATGCTGCCGAGAATCTTACTATTAATATTATATTCTATTTTCAAATTTGACCTACCAAAATGAACCACTTTACACCTATCTGGGTTGAACTCCATCTGCAACTTTTCAGCCCAGTTCTGCATCTTTTCGATGTCCCGCTGTAACCTCTGACAACCTTCCAGACTATCCACGACACCCCCAACCTTTGTGTCATCAGCAAACTTACTAACCCAGCCTTCCACTTCATCTATTTATAAAAATCACAAAGAGGAGGGGTCCCAGAACAGATCCCTGCAGAACGGCACTGGTCACCGACCTCCATGCAGAATATGGACCATCTACAACCACCCTTTGCCTTCTGTAGGCAAGCCAATCCTGGATCCACAAAGCAAGGTCTCCTTGGATCCCATGCTCTTTAGTTTCTGAAGGAGCCTTGCAGGGGAACCTCATCAGACACCTGACTGAAATCCATATATGCTGCATCCACTGCTCTACCTTCATCAATGTGTTTTGTTACTTCCTCAAAGAATTCAATCAGGCTCATAAGGCACGGCCTGCCCTTGACAAAGCCATGCTGACTATCTCTCATCAGATTATGTCTCTCCAAATGCTCATAAATTCTGCTTCTCATGATCTTCTCCAACAACTTGCCCACTACTGAAGTCAGACTCACTGGTCTATAATTCCTAGTTTATCTCTACTCCCTTTCTTGAACGAGGGAACAACATTTGCAACCTTCCAATCCTCCGGTACTTCTCCTGTCCCTATTGATGATGCAAAGATCATTGCAAAAGGCTCAGCAATCCCCACCCTCGCTTCCCGCAGTAGTCTGGAGTATATCTCATCCGGTCCCAGTGACTTATCTAACTTAATGCTTTTCAAATCCTCCAGCACATCCTTTTTCTCAATGTAAATATGCTCAAGCATTTCAGTCCTTTAAGTCATCCCCACAACTGCCAAGGTCTTTTCCCTTAGTGAACAGTGAAGCAAAGTATTCATTAAGTACCTCTGCTACCTCCTCAGACTCCATGCACATTTCCACTATCGCATCAGATTGGTCCTATTCTCACACAGCTTATCCCCTTGCTCTTCACGTACTTGTAGAATGCCTTGGGGTTTTCCTTAATCCTGCTCACCAAGGCCTTCTCATGGCTCCTTCTGGCTCACCTAACTCCATTCTTAAGCTCCTTCCTAGCAACCTTGTAATTTTCTAGAGCTCTAACAGTACCTAGTTTCTTGAACCTTTCATAAGCTTTTCTTTTCCTCTTAACTAGATTTTTTACATACTTTGTACACCATGGTTCTTTAACTCTACTATCCTTTCCCTGCCTCAATGGAACATATATATGCAGAATGCCATGCAAATGTTCACTGAACATTTACCATATTTCTGTCATGGATTTCCCTGAGAACATCTGCTCCCAAGTTCCTGCCTAATAGCATCATATTTCCCCTACCCCAATTAAATGGTTTCCCAAATTGTCTGCTCCTATCCCTCTCCAGCAGTATGATGAAGGAAATAGAGTGATGGTCACTACCTTCAAAATGCTCTCTCACCAAGAGATCTGACACCTGACCAGGTTCATTTCCCAATACCAAATCAAGTACAGCCTCCCCTCTCATTGGCTTATCTACATATTGCATCAGGAAACCTTCCTGAACACACCGAACAAACTCCACCCCATCTAAACCCCTTGCGCTAAGGAGATGCCAATCAATATTAGGAAAGTTAAAATCTCCCATCACAACAACCCTATTATTATTGCAGCATTCCAGAAACTGCCTTCCTATCTGATCCTTGATATCCCTGGTACTATTGCCGGAGTCGGGGGGGGGGGTCCTATAAAAAACACCCAGTAGAGTTATTGCCCCTTTCTTGTTTCTGACTTCCAACCACACTGACTCAGTAGAAAATCCCTCCATAACTTCCTCCTTTTCTGCAGCCATGACACTATCCCTAATTAGCAATGCCACACGCCCACCTCTTTTGCCTCCTTCCCTGTTCATTTTGAAACGTCTAAAACCTGGCACACTCAGCAGCCATTCCTGCTCCTGAGACATTCAAGTCTCTGTAATGGCCGCGACATCACAGTTCCACATGTTGATCCACGCTCTAAGTTCATCTGCCTTGTTTATGATACTCCTCGCATTAAAATAGGCTCATCTCAAACCATCTGGCTGAGTGCATCTTTGCTCTAACATCTACCTATCCTTCCTCACAAACTCCCAACAGGCTGTCTCTGCTTGTGCTCCAAACCCCCCATCCTCTGCCTCTTCACTTCAGTTCCCAGCCCCTTGAAAATCTAGTTTAAACCCTCCCCAATAGCATTAATAAACCTCCCCGCCAGGATATTGGTCCCCTCAGATTCAAGTGCAACCCATCCTTTTTGTACAGGTCACACTTGCCCCAGAAAAGATCCCAATGATCCAAAAAGCTGTTTCCTTGCTCCAATCCTTCAGCCATACATTATTCCTTCACCTCATTCTATTCCTATGCCCACTATCGCGTGGCACAGGCAACAGTCCCGAGATTACTACCTTTGAGGTCCTGCTTCTCAGCTTCCTTCCTAACTCCCTGGATTCTGCTCTCAGTACCTCCTCCCTTTTTCTTCCTATGTCATTGGTACCAATATGCATCACGACCTCTGGCTGCTCGCCCTCCCATTTCAGGATATTGTGGATGCACTCAGAAACACCACAAACCCTGGCACCTGGGAGGCAAACTATCATCCTTGTTTCTTTTTCGCGCCCACAGAATCGCCTATCTGTCCCTCTAACTACAGAGTCCCCTATTACCACTGCCATACGCTTCAGTGCCCTTCCCTTTTGAGCCACAGGTCCAGACTCAGTGTCAGAGGCACGGCCACTGTTGCTTCCCCCAGGTAGGTTGTCCCCCACAACAGCGCTCAAAAAGGAGTACTTATTGTTTACTACCTGACGGCTTTCCTTCCCTCTCTTGACGGTCACCCACTTATCTGTCTCCTGTGACCCCAGGGTGACTACCTGCCAATAGTTTCTGTCTATCACCTCCTCATTCTCCCTAACAAGCCGAAGGTCATTAAGCTGCAGCTCCAGTTCCCTAAGTCAGTCTCTAAGGAGCTGCAGCTCGATGCACCTGGTGCGGATGTGGCCATCAGGGAGGCTGGAAGATTCGCGGACATCCCACATCTGACACCCAGAAACGAAAACTGGCCTCACAGTCATATCCACTATTCTAATGCGCCGAGCCCCATGAGACGCTCCTTTTTAAAACTCTGCTCCCCGACCTGTGCAAAGCTCTCTCTCTCTTCAAATCGATTGGTCCACCGCTAATGCGCTGAGCCCCAGGACATGCTCCTTTTTAAAACTTTTCTCCCTGACCTGTGCAAAGCTCTCTCTCTCTACAAATCGATTAGTTCAATGCTAATGTGCCAAGCCCTGCAAGACGCTCCTTTTTTAAACTTTTCTCCCTGACCTGTGCGAAGATCTCTCTCTCTCTCTACAAATCAACTGGTCCAATTTATTTTATATAAATTAAAAGAAATAATAAAAATGTGTTCATGGGTTCAATGTCTATTTAGGAATGGTATGGCAGAGAGGAAGAAGCTGTTCCTGAATCATTGAGTGACTGCCTTTAGGCTTCTGTACCTCCCTCCTGATGATAACAACAAGAAGAGGGCATGTCTGAGTGATAGGGGTTTTTAATAATCGACACCGCCTTTCTGAAGCACTGCTCCTTGCAGATGTCTTGGATACTACAGAGACTAGTACCCATGATGGAGATGACTAAATTTACTGCTTTCTCTAGTTTCTTTCGATCCCCAACCCTCCCCATACCAGACAGTGATGCAGCCTGTCAGAATGCTCTCCACAGTACGTCTGTAGAAGTTTTCGAGAGTTTTAAGTGACAAACCAAATTCCCTCAAACTCCTACTGAAATACAGCCACTGTCTTAATGGCTGTATCTAAATGTTGGGAGCAGGTTAGATCCTCAGAGATCTTGATACCCAGGAACTTGGAAATGTTCACTCCCTCCACTCCTGATCCCTCACGCTACTCCTCTTGGGTACTGGTATAATTGTTGCCCTTTTGAAACAGGTGGGACCTTTTGACCGTAGCAGTGAGAGACTGAAAATATTTTCAAATACACGCACCAGTTGGTTGGCACAATTTTTCAGACCCTCACCAGGTACTCCATCAGAGCCTGATGTCAGCCTCCAAGACAGAGATCACGTGGTCGCTGGGTGCAGCAGGGATCTTCACAGTGTCCTCCCTTTCAAAGTGGGCGTAAAAGGTGTTGAGCTCATCTAGTAATGAAGCTTCGCTGCCAGTCACGATGCTGGGTTTTGCTTTGTAGGAAGCAAACACTGCCAGAGTTGGCATGCATCCAATGTTGCCTCCAACCTCACTCAGAATTGTCTCTTCGCTCTTGAATTAGCCCTCCGCAAGTCATACCTGGTCTTCTCATACAGGCCTGGGTCACCAGACTTAAATGCCACAGATCTAGTCCTCAGCTGACGATGAACCTCCTAGTTCATCCACAGCTTTTGGTTTACGGATGTACAACAAGTTTTCGTAGGCACACACTCATCCACACTGGTTTTAATGAAGATGGTAACAACTGCAGCACACTCATCCAGGTTCGAAGATGAATCCCTGAATACAGTCCATGGAACCATAGAATCATAGAACATCACAGCACAGAAACAGGCCTTTAGGCCCTTCTTGGCTGTGCCGAACCATTTTTCTGCCTAGTCCCCCTGACCTGCACCTGGACCATATCCCTCCATACACCTCTCATCCATGTACCTGTCCAAGTTTTTCTTAAATGTTAAAAGTGAGCCAGCATTTACAACTTCATCTGGCAGCTCATTCCACACTCCCACCACTCTCTGTGTGAAGAAGTCCCCCCTAATGTTCCCTTTAAACTTTTCCCCCTTCACCCTTGACCTATGTCCTTTGGTTTTTTTCTCCCCTAGCCTCAGTAGAAAAAGCCTGCTTGCATTCACTCTATCTATACCCATCATAATTTTATATACCTCTATCAAATCTCCCCTCATTCTTCTACGCTCCAGGGAATAAAGTCCTAACCTATTCAACCTTTCTCTGTAACTGAGTTTCTCAAGTCCTGGCAACATCCTTGTAAACCTTCTCTGCACTCTTTCAACCTTATTTATATCCTTCCTGTAATTTGGTGACCAAAACTGAACACAGTACTCCAGATTCGGCCTTACCAATGCCTTATACAACCTCAGCATAACATTCCAACTCTTATACTCAGTACTTTGATTTATAAAGACCAATGTACCAAAGGCTCTCTTTACGACCCTATCTACCTGTGACGCCACTTTTAGGGAATTTTGTATCTGTATTCCCAGATCCCTCTGTTCTACTGCACTACTCAGTGCCCTACCATTTACTTTGTATGTTCTACCTTGGTTTGTCCTTCCAAAGTGCAATAACTCACACTTGTCTGTATTAAACTTCATCTGTCATTTTTCAGCCCATTTTTCCAGCTGGTCCAAATCCCTCTGCAAGCTTTGAAAACCTTCCTCACTGTCCACTACACCTCCAATCTTTGTGTCATCAGCAAATTTGTTGATCCAATTTACCACGTTATCATCCAGATCATTGATATAGATGTCAAATAACAATGGACCCAGCACTGATCCCTGTGGCACACCACTAGTCACAGGCCTCCACTCAGAGAAGCAATCCTCCACTACCACTCTCTGGCTTCTTCCATTGAGCCAATGTCTAATCCAATTTACTACCTCTCCATGTATACCTAGCAAATGAATCTTCCTAACTAACCTCCCCTGCAGGACCTTGTCAAAGACCTTACCAAAGTCCATGTAGGCAACCTCCACTGCCTTCCCTTCATCCACTTTCCTGGTAACCTCCTTGAAAAACTCCAACAGATTTGTCAAACATGACCTACCACGCACAAAGTCATGTTGACTCTCCCTAATAAGTCCCTGTCTATCCAAATACTTGTAGATCCTATCTCTTAGTACTCCTTCCAATAATTTACCTACTACCGACGTCAAACTTACTGGCCTATAATTTCCCAAATTATTTTCAGAGCCTTTTTTAAACAACAGAACACCATGAGCCATTCTCCAATCCTCCGGCACATCACCCATAGACAACAACATTTTAAATATATCTGCCAGGGCCCCTGAAATTTCAACACTAGTCTCCTTCAAGGTCCGAGGGAATACCCTGTCAGGTCCTAGGGATTTATCTACTCTGATTTGCCTCAAGATAGCGAGCACCTCCTCCTCTTCAATCTGTATAGGTTCCATAACCTCACTATTTGTTTGCCTTATTTCCATTGACTCCATACCAATTTCCTTAGTAAATACAGACGCAAAAAAACCATTTAAAATCTCTTCCATTTCTTTTGGTTCCATACATAGGCGACCACTCTGATCTTCAAGAGGACCAATTTTATCCCTTACTATCCTTTTACACTTAATATACCTGTAGAAGCTCTTTGGATTATCCTTCACCTTGACTACCAAACCAACCTCATGTCTTCTTTTAGATCTCCAGATTTCTTTCTTAAGTATTTTTTGCACTTTACATACTCCTCAAGCACCTTATTTGCTTCCTGTTTCCTATAAATCTCTCTCTTCTTCTTTATCAGAGTTCCAATATCCCTTGAGAACCAAGGTTCCTTACTCTTATTCACTTTGCTTTTAATTTTGACAGGAACATAGAAACTCTGCACTCTCAAAATTTCTCCTTTGAAGGCCTCTCACTTACCAATCACATCCTTGCCAGAGAACAATCTGTCCCAATCAATGCTTTTTAGATCCTTTCTCATTTCTTCAAATTTGGTTTTTTTCCAGTTTAGAACCTCAACCCAAGGACCAGATCTATCTTTATCCATGATCAAGTTGAAACTAATGGTGTTATGATCACTAGAACCCAAAGTGTTCCCCGACACACACTTCCGTCACCTGTCCTAACTCATTTCCTAATAGGAGATCCAATATTGCATCCTCTCTAGTAGATACCTCTATATATTGATTTAGAAAACTTTACTGAACACATTTTACAAACTCTAACCCATCTAGACCTTTAACAGCATGGGAGTCCCAACCAATATGTGGAAAATTAAAATCCCCTACTATCACAACTTTATGTTTCCTGCAGGTGTCTGCTATCTCTCTGCAGATTTGCTCCTCCAATTCTCGCTGACTTTTGGGTGGTCTATAATACAACCCCATTAATGTGGTCATACCTTCCCTGTTTCTCAGCTCCACCCATATGGCCTCAGTAGACAAGCCCTCTAATCTGTCCTGCCTGAGCACTGCTGTAACATTTTCCCTGACTAGCAATGCCACCCCCCCCCCCACACCCTTCATTCCTCTGCCTCTATCACGTCTGAAACATTGGAACCCTGGAACATTAAGCTGCCAGTCCTGCCCCTCCTGTAGCCAAGTTTCACTAATGGCTATAATGCCGTAATTCCATATGTCAATTCACGCCCTCAGCTCGTCAGCCTTCCCCACAACACTCCTTGCATTGAAATAGACACACCTCAGAAGATTGTTACCACCACACACAACCCTTCTATTTGTGACTTTGCATGAACTTTTAACATCATTTATTTTCACCCCCGCTCCACTATCTGCTCTGGCACTCTGCAAATCTAGTTTAAACCCTCCCCAGAAGCACTATCAAACCTCCCAGAAAGGATATTGGTCCCCTTGTAGTTCAGGTGTAATCCGTCTCTCTTGTACAGGTCCCATCTGCCCCAGAGGAGGTCCCAATGATCCTGAAATCTGAAACCCTGCCTCCTACACCAGTTCCTCAGCCACGTGTTCATCCGCCAGAGCATCCTATTATATACCCTCACTGGCACGTGGCACCGGAGTCCACTGATTCAAAGCAGTCCTATAGGCGCTCCTGTGCATCCCTTGTCCATACCTTGTTCAAAGTTCAAAGCAAATTTATTATCAAAGTATGTATCTGTCACTGTATACTACCCTAAAATTCACTTTCTTGCAGCAATTTACAGGAAAATAAAGAAATACAACAGAAATTTTAAAACTATAAATAACAAAGACTGACAAACAACCAATGTACAAAAGAAGACAAATTGTGCAAATAATAAAAAAGTAAAATATCAATGAAAAACAGATTAGTTAAGAGGTATAATGTAAATCTTACTGATTGTCAGCTGAAAGTAGGCACAAAGCTAACTGTGAATATGAAGTTAATATGCATACTTCTCTGTTTAGAGATGTTTAACCAACATGCTAATCATCAGACTCCTGTCCCACCACTCCTCTTCTCCTCTTTATTCTGGCCATTTCCCCTCTCCACTCTCATTCCTGATGCAGCCTGAAAAGTCTACAGTTCCTTTCAGCCCACAGATGCTGCTCGACCCGCTGAGTTCCTACGGAGGACTGTTTGTTGCTCCGGTAAATACTGAAATGCAGGAACAAGTGCCATCTGGTGGTCTAAACATGAAGTTCAGCTTAACTCCAGCCAAGTACTTTTTAACAGAATTGGACAAACCTAGAAAACTTGTAGCAGACCCAGTCTCATCTTAGACTTTCCCACTACTGGAAACATCTTCTCCACGTCCACTCTGTCTAGGCCTTTCAATAAGCGATTGGGCTCAATAAGATCCCCTCTCATTCTTCTAAATTCCAATGAATACATGCCCAGAGTCATCAAAAGTGCCTTATGCATCCACCCTTTCATTTCCAGGATCATTCTCGTGATCGTTCTCTGAACCCTCTCCATTGCCAAAACATCCTTTCTTAAATAAGGGGACCAAAACTGCTCACAATACTCCTTATAAGGTCTCAAGATTACATCATTGCTTTCATAAGGCCATTAAGATGTAAGAGCAGAATTAGGCCATATGGTCCATCAAGTCTACTCTGCCATTTCATCATGGCTGATCCAATATTCCTCTCAGCCCCCATCTCCTGCCTTCTCCCCATATCCCTCCATGCCCTGACCAATCAAGAATCTTTTATTTTCTAAGCTTCTGGAAATGAATGCTAAAATTGTATTCACCTTCCTTACCACTGATTCAACAGCAAGTTAACATTTAGGGAATCTTGCACAAGGACTTCCAAGTCCCCTTGCACCTCTAATTTTTGAATTTTCTCCCTGTTTAGAAAATAATCTATGCTTTTATTCCTTCTCCCAAAGTGCATGGCCACACACATCATATACTGTGTTCCACCTGCCACCTCTTACCAAATCTACTTTTGGGTGATAATTAAATATCTTTTCATTGAGACATATTTATTGGTTGATTCTTGGATTTTAAGATCAAATGGGAAGGGTATCAAATTACACAGCGCAGTATTGTAAACACCCCTCCTCCTTCACAGTATTTTAAACACCCCTCCTGCCCCCAGTCCCCAAATTCCCTAACTATACTCTCTAAAATGTAACTTAAATCTGCTTGGCTGTTTGTAAAATTCACTCAAGAATTCAAACAAAATAGAATTATAATGTGCTGCATCAATGTACAGGAATATGAAAAGAGAACTATAAAATATAATACATTTCTATCAGCCTCTTCAGAATTAATTGCAGTGAGATCTATCTGCTGATTAATTGCAGACATTAACTAAGGTCATTTAGATCTGGTTTATCAATAGCTCATGATCACTACTATCACATTAGTCCTTCCTGTGATTACTATTTCAGAAAATTTAAAATAGATGAAACGGTATTCAGTCTACCCTTAGGAGTTACTAGTGTTGGGGCAGCACAGTATCGTAGTGGTTAACACACACTTTACAGTACAGGCAGTCCAGGTTCAATACCCACCGCTGCCTGGAGAAATTTGTACGTTCACCCTGTGGCAGCACAAGTTTCCTCTGGGTGTTCCGGTTTCCTCCCACTGTCCAAAGATGGAGTTGGCCTATCGGCTGGTAGGTTAATTGATCATTTTAAATTGCCCCATGATTAGGCTAGGATTAAATCGGGGGATTGCTAGGCAACGTGGCTTAAATGACCAGAATGGCCTACTCCATGCTGTATCTCAATAAATTTAGAAAGATCATCATTGATATGGTAATATCTCTTCTGCTACTGTGGCTCTTGAGTTTTCTTGTGAAACAAAAGAACCTAAGTATAAAAAAGGGCCCTTATTTTGGTTGTCTACAAGCACAACTGTGTGAAATTTTTGATTAAATCTTAATTCATAACTTCTCTACATTTGGGGAATTTTCACATTCATGGGATATTTAATGATGAAAATCTAAAAAAGTATAACTACCAGAAATTTGAAACATTCAGGAAGTCTGTGTGAAAGACCAACAGAGTTAACTTTGCAAACAAAAGTACCTTTTTCCAACAGAAAATATTAGCCCCTTTTATCTCCACTGATGCTACCTGATCTGCTGAGTGTTTTCAGAGTTTACTGCATATATTTCAAATATCCAGGAAGTGCTTTAAGATTTAAGATTTTCATCATTAAATATCTCCTGAGTATAAGCATTCCTATTTCATGCGAAATTGTGAAGAACTTGTAACATCTGTGTAGGGAAAGGATTACAGACATTATTCGGGAAATCAACAATAAGATGAAAATTTGTGGCATTTGATTCAAGGATGATTGTCTTAGGCTACAACATGATATTGATCAGAGGGAAAATTGGACAGAGCAATGGCAGATGGAATTTAATCTTGACCCGTGCAGTGATACAAACATATTGGAAGGTCAGGTTAGGGTTGGGCATGCACAGTAAATTGAATAATCAAAGTACTGTTGAGAAACCAGGTGACCTTTAGGTCGAACTCCACAGATCCTGAAAAGTGGCAGCAATAGGTAGACAGATAATGAAGAAGACACAAGCAGGACTTGCCTTCAAGATACAGCTTTATAAAAGCTCCGCTAGGTCACAATACTATGCGTAGTTCTAGTCATATAGGAAGGATCTTAGTATGCTAGAGGGGGTGCAGAGTAGATTCACCAGGATTGCTGCATTTCAGTTTATAAGGAGAGGCTGAACAGGATGGCTTTCTTTTCCCTGCAGCTTTGGAGTCTGAGGGGCGACTTGCTAGAGGTTTACAAAAATTATGATACGGATGGGACTGATAATAAAATTATTTTTCTCATCGCAAGAGTGTCATGAGATGAGAAGGGGATCTGCGGAGGAGTGGACTGGATAAAACAAAGGGTGTGTGGAATCTGGATAAGAGGCATTTTGCGGACAGTTTCTGGAATAATCGGTGATGTGACCTCCTGAATACACCCCTTCCACACAGCAAGAGAGTAGCAGTTAGTTGCTGCCTTGTAGTCCCAGCAACTGAGGATCAGTCTTGACCTCTGGAGCCAACTCACCTTTCACTGAGTATGTGGGTGTCCTCCCAGTGATCCACTTTCCTTTCACATCCCAAAGATGTGTGAGTTGCTGGGTTAATTGTCTACAGTAATTTGCCTCCCTTGTTTTGGTTAGCGTAGAGTCTGGGAGTGTTAGTGGGGAACTAAGGACAATAAATTAGGATTCATGTAAATGCTAAACTAATCCAGTGTTGGCATAAGTAGGTGCTTGAATTGAAATGACTTTATTACTTACTTCCTTCACATATATGAGGAGTAAAAATCTTTATGTTACGTCTCTGTCTAAATGTGCAATTTATAGTAATTTATAATAAATATTATGTACAACAGGACAGTCAATATAACACAGAAATACAATTGCGTCAGCATGAATTAAGCAGTCTGATAGCCTAATGGAAGAAACTGTCCCGGAGCCTGTTGGTCCTGGATTTTATACTGCGGTACTGTTCCTGGGTGGTAGCAGCTGAAACAGTTTGTGGCTGGGGTGACTCGGGTCCCCAATGATCCTTCAGGCCTTTTCTTACACACTTATCTTTGTAAATGTCCTGAATAGAGGGAAGTTCACATCTACAGATGCACTGGGCTGTCCACACCACTCTCTGCAGAGTCCTACAATTGAGAGAAGTACAGTTCCCATACCAGATAGTGATGCAGCCAGTCAGGATGCTCTCAATTGTGCCCCTATAGAAAGTTCTTGTGATCTGGAAGCCCATACCAAACTTCTTCAACCATCTGTGCAGACCACGTGAGATCCTCAGGGATGTTTATACTGAGGAACATAAAAGCTGTTCACTCTCTCAACCCCAGATCCATTGATGTCAATAGGGGTGAGCCTGTCTCCATTCCTCCTATAGTTCACAACCAGCTCCTTTGTTTTTGCAACATTGAGGGAGAGGTTGTTTTCTTGACACCAGTGTGTCAGCGTGATGACTTCTTCTCTGTAGGTGCCTCATTATTATTTGAGATGAGGCCAGTCAGTATTGTCAGCAAATTTAATTAGTAGATTGGAACTGTGGGTAGCGACACAGTAATGGGTATACAGAGAGTGAAGGAGGGGGCTTAGGACACAGCCCTGAGGGGCTCCTGTGTTGAGGGTCAGAGAGGCAGAGGTAAGGGAGCCCACTCTTACCACCCACCAGCGATCCAACAGGAAATCCAGGATCCAGCTACACAAGGCAGGGTGAAGGCTGAAGTCTCTGAGCTTCTTGTCGAGCCTGGGGGGAGTTATGGTGTTGAATGTTGAACTGTAGTCCAGGAACAGCATTCGCACATAAGCATTCGCATATTCTCCAGATGTCTAAGGAGGCTATTGCTTCATCTGTTGATCGGTTATGTCAGCAGGCGAATTGTAGGGGGTCCAGTGTGGCTGGTAGCATGCTGCAAATGTCGTCCTTAGCCAGCCTCTCAAAGTATTTGCTTATTATTGAGGTCAACGTTGACTTAGTGGCCCTGATTCTTTTCTGTGTGACCCTCCTCAACTCCTTCTAGCAAGTTGTTGTGATCTGTGCAATTAATGCTCATTCTCCCTATCAAGTTGCACTCCACAAGTCATGAAAGGAACAAAGAGTGCTGAAGCTTTCAAATCAAGACGTTGTCCGTCAGTGCTTATCATACCAGTCAGATGTTTAGAAGCGTGAAACACAAGTTGACTTGAAGAAAATCTCAGCAGGACTCAATCAGGAACGAACCTCCAAACGCTTATTAATTCTTTTAAAATGTTCCGATAAAGCTTTCTTCTTGCCATATAACACTTCATTCTGTATGTGTGCTGAACATGTTTCATAAATTGGAGTAATGAATTCCAGTTTGACAACACTGTATCACACACTCCTCATTCTCCAGTTCCACTTCCACCTCCTCCTTCATACTTCCAAAGGATAATAGTCTTGCAATTTCTCACACTTTTCCCCATTAAAAATGTACATCACATTGAAATCTAATCAGCCCAAAAACTACACCGTAAATTTTAAAGCTTAGATTTCTTTTATTTGGCAAGGAGAAAATATAGGTCTAAATTTTTGCCTGCACTTACCACTCGCCTGCCCAGTTCACATGACTACATCAGCAAAAGCCTGCGCACAATACTTTGGAAAACAAATACTTTATACTTTATTGTCGCCAAACAATTGGTACTAGAACATACAATCATCACAGCGGTATTTGATTCTGCGCTTCCTGCACCCTGGAGTACAAATCGATAGTAAAAGTTGAAAATTTAAATTATAAATCATAAATAGAAAATAGAAAAGGGAAAGTAAGGTAGTGCAAAAAAAAAACCCGAGAGGTAGATCCGGATATTTGGAGGGTACAGCCCAGATCCGGGTCAGCATCTGTTCAGCAGTCTTATCACAGTTGGAAAGAAGCTGTTCCCAAATCTGGCCATATGAGTCTTCAAGCTCCTGAGCCTTCTCCCGGAGGGAAGAGGGATGAAAAGTGTGTTGGCTGGGTGGGTCATGTCCTTGATTATCCTGGCAGCACTGCTCCGACAGCGTGCAGTGTAAAGTGAGTCCAAGGACGGAAGATTGGTCTACAGGACCTATATCAAATCAAACCACCTGTTCAAAGAACACTGAGGCTGTCTACAAGAAGGGTCAGAGCCGTCTCTACTTCCTGAGGAGACTGAGGTCCTTTAACATCTGCCGGACGATGCTGAGGATGTTCTACGAATCTGTGGTGGCTCGTGCTATCATGTTTGCTGTTGTGTGCTGGGGCAGCAGGCTGAGGGTAGCAGACACCAACAGAATCAACAAACTCATTCGTAAGGCCAGCGATGTTGTGGGGATGGAACTGGACTCTCTGACGGTGGTGTCTAAGAGAGGATGCTGTCCAAGTTGCATGCCATCTTGGACAATGTCTCCCACCCACTACATAATGGACTGGTTGGGCACAGGAGTACATTCAGCCAGAGACTCATTCCACCGAGATGCAACACTGAGCGTCATAGGAAGTCATTCCTCCCTTGGAGAGTCAGACGCCCTGAGCCAATAGGCTGGTCCCGGACTTATTTCATAATTTACTGGCATAATTTACATATTACTATTTAACTATTTATGGTTCTATGACTATTTATTATTTATGGTGCAACTGTAACGAAAACCAATTTCCCCCTGGGATCAATAAAGTATGACTATGACTATGACTAAATAATCTCCAAACAATTGCAAAGCTTTGCCACCTACTGAAACTGTTAACCTTTTATCTTTCCTGATGTTCCTGACATCCAGTAACATTAAAAAGAATTTAAAATGTAGCTATCAATACGGACTTTTATAAAGGACCGTATACACTGCTAATAGAAGTAATTTAAAAATATAACTTACCTTACTTTTCTTTCCACACAAACATGAAGCATCTTTTGCAATTACTGGGCTCAAAGGTCAGTGGCAGGTCTGATCTGGAAGAGGACCATTGAGCAGATTCTCTACAGAATATCAGCAATATCAGGCCCCATCACTGTAGTCCAATGACAGAATGAACCAACCAGCAAGTTTGGGACTTTTGCATCCAAAATCCCAACTCACCGAGGATCATCTGCCACCGGTGTTAACTTGGGACTACATCCTGCTCAATCTGAAGAAACACCTGTTCTGCATATTTCTAGGAGGGTAATTAGTTTCACAAGCCCAATACATTCAACCCTTCTAGTCCAGGAATTTTGTCCTCCTTTGCTTGTGCATTTTTATTGTCAAACAATACACTCCAGGCAAAAACCAGAGACCTTACTCGAATTCTTTATAGTATGTGTGTGTGGTGGGGGGGGGCAAGTTTTATTTTAATTCTGTAGTCTTACAACAGCAAATTATTTCCCATTTAAGTAATTTCTACATATACTCTATTTGGCAGTGATCATATTATGATGAAGACAATTGTAATGTTTTATACAGTACCTATATCAAACCAAACATATCTTGTTCAATTTGCAGATATGAACAATTAATAATATCATGCAGGGGCAACAGGGAAGCAGGTTTCCCCGGTAATTATTAAACATGTTAAGAGCATCGGTGTAATTTGTGTCTGCTTATTGTACCCAACCAAAATCAATCAGATTTAAATTCCTTTGCACAACTTTGAATCAGAGCCAATTACATTTCTGTCCTACTGAGATAAGAATAAGGATGTTAAGGATTCGTCAGAGAAACCAGCTTACCTGATAAAGGCACATGGTATATTTCTTTTCAGCTTGGCCTGTCATATAGAAGCTTTCTCTTTTGAAGGGAGTTTCAACCAGAATTCAAAGAGAAATTTATCACTTTCTCCTTTGCCATAACGGCACTAGTATAACAAACAAAATGGAAACAAATATCCTAGGCTCAGCCTTACATTGGATAGTCCAGCAGTTTTTTAATGGGATGTGGAGGGTGTCACAACATCACAGAGGATGAATCTAGTGGTTTGGAATATGTGGAAGTGAAGCCAATGGAAAACAAATTAATCAGATGGTTACACAGTTTGGTAAATTGCTGTCACTCATTTGAAAGTAAAGGCCAATTTAACTCCATCCTAATGTGCCTACTGTCTCAGTTCTCAACCAGAGTCCTGAAATTGTTGGACTCCCACTGTTTAATATTTTAAAAGTAGGAACATGGATAGGAAAGTTTTGGAGTGGCCAAATGCAGGCAAATGGGACTGGATTAGGTGGGAATTTTGGTCAGGCTGGAGCAGTGAGCCACAAGGCTTGTTTCCATGCTGTGGGCCTTTGTAATTCTAGAATTAAGAATGGATTGATTACACAATCTTAAGGTGACTAGTGAACACCATAGGTCATGTCTGCCAAACCCCGTTTAAAGGAGTGTCTGAAGTATGAGATGGGCTAATGTCACTTGATCTAATTTTTAAGGACTTCCATAATGCATTTAATCAAATGCCTTATAAGAATCTTAGCTGCAGGTAAAACTCATGGAATTGAAAGCAAATTATTGACCACGTCAGGAAATTTACTAGGAGCCAGTGATCAAGAATAGGACAAACGCCCAGGTCCTTTGATAGGCAGGATGTTTCTGGCACTGACCTGCAATGATCACTTTTGGACCCTGTCTGTTTACTGGATGTAAAATGGGAGAGATAATGGATAGGAAGCCACATATCCCAAGGATACTAATGACAGAGGATAAGCAGCAACATTAGTAATTTAAAGAGAAGCGTAGCACCACAAAGAGGTATCGATCGATTAAGCAAAGGGACAGACAATGAGAAATGAACTTCAGTGTAAGTCCATTTAAAAACAATGGTCTAGGCCTTGGATCTATTTGCATATAAGTTTTTATCTACAAGCAAGAACAAAGGTTCGATCTAGATTGCATCAACCCAGGTCAATTTACGTCATTGTTTGCAGTTATTCAGGACACTCTCACACAATTCACCTTTGCACAGCCAACATTTTCCGTTAACCATTCACAAACAATGATGTCATGAGTTACTCGCTGCATGTTTTACTTGATACTAGAATGAACCGGATTTTTTTGGTGCTTTATTTGTCATACAAGTAAACGGGAACACATTGTGCAAGGGGTCAGCAGTGAGACTGTCGTTCAAAGTCTGTTCTGAGGCAGCCTGCCAGCTCCATTACTCCATGGTTAGGATGATAGAGTCTGTATCACTCATTGTCACAGGATTTTTAAGTAAACTTCTAATGAGGTGCAAGTAACATTGATCAGCCCAACTCACAGTATCATAAGACCACTCACAACACAGGATTAAATCAGGGCAGACAATCACAGTGAGATTCATGACAGATAAGAGGGACGCCATGTTTTCCTTCCCAGAATGCTCTTTCACCAGCAGGGCCCCATTTTGTGTTGAGGACTCACTTCCCAAAAATGAGTGCAGCAATCAAAAAGCAGGGTTTGCCTGAAGCTGCCAGTGAGAAACCAGTCCTGTTCTCATATATGAGTCTGCATGCAAAGCGCCAGAGCACTGCTTTAACGTACGTTTGACTAATTTAATGAGTTCTTTTAGGAGATCTGAGGAAATGTCTGCTCTAAACATCGTGCATTTAGTACACCAGTGGAGAGTAAAATCCAATTACTAAGCCAGATGAATTTTTGAAATGTCTGAAACCTAGAAGCAGTGGTGGTCTAAAGAAATCAAAAAATATTGGTCATTAAAATGTTGAAGACTGTAGAGAAGTTTAATACAAAAGGATTAATGAAACGCTTGTTACCTAAGTAATAAGAATTCAAGATCTGCCTAATTTATGCAAAGCCAAGCTGTGCTCCACATGATGCTGTCAACAGTTGCAAGCACCATATTTTATAACAGATATATTGGACTTTGAGGAAAATTCAGCACATTGTTACTAGAATGATGCCTGGATTCTGCAAGTTTAATCATGAGGTGAACACAAAATCGGGTTGTGTTTCTTAAAACTTACAGGGTTAAAGGACTATTTGATCACTTCCCTGATTATACTTCCCGACTCTTCCTCTGCTACATTGACGTCTGCTTCATGCACCCATGCTGAACTTGTCAATGATCAGCTTTGCCTCTAACTTCCACCCTGCACTTAATTCACTTGGTCCATCTCTAACTCCTCCCACCCCTTTCTCAATCTCTCTGTCTCCATCTCTAGAGACAAATTGTCAACCGACATCTTTTATAAACTTACTGATTCCCACAATTATCTTGACTATACTTCTTCCCACCCTATCTCCAGTAAAAATGCTATTTCCTTTACTCAGTTTCTTCGCCTCCTCTGCATCTGTTCCCAGGACATGGCTTTCCATTCCAGGACATCAGAGATGTCCTCCTTCTTTAAAGAACACTATTGCTGCTGCCCTCACCCGCATCTCCTCCATTCCTGGAACATCCACTCTCACACCATCTTCTCTCCATCTTAACAGTGATAGAGTTCCTCTTGTCCTTCCCTACCACCCCATGAGCCTCCACATCCAATACCTTATCCACCATAACTTCCGCCATCTCCAAAGGGATCCTACCACTAAGCATATCTTTACCTACCTCCCCACCCAGCTTTCCGCAGGGATGGCTCCCTCCACGATTCCTTTGTCCATTCATCCCTCCCCACTAATCTCCCTCTAGGTACTTATCCCTACAAGCAGCTAAAGTGCTACACCTGCCCATACACCTCCTCCCTCACCTCCATTCAGGGCCCCCAGGCAGTCCTTCCAGATGAGGCAACACTTCACCTGTGAATCTGCTGGGGTCGGCTATTGTGTCTGGTGCTCTGGATGCGGCCTCCTCTACAGTGGTGAGACCCGTCGTAAACTTGGAGTACAGCTTCATCGAGTGCGTCCGCACCATCCGCCACAAGCGAGAATTGCCGGTGGTCAACTATTTTAATTCCGGCTCCGATTTCCATTCTAACATGTCGATTCACGGCCTCCTCTTGCCCCAAGAGGCCACGCTCAGGGTGGAGGAGCAACACCTTTTATTCCATCTGGATACCCTACAATCTGATGGGATGAATATCGATATCTCCTTCCAGTGAACAAATTTAATCGCTCCCTCTATTCCCCACTCTGCCTTTTACCTCTTTTCACCTGCCTATTACTTCCCCCTGGGTTCCTCCTCTTCTCTTCCTCCTGTGGTTCACTCTCGTCTCCTATCAGATTCCTTCAGCTCCAACCCTTGGTCTTTCCCACCCACCTGGCTTCACCTATCACCTTCCAGCCAGCCTCTTTTCCCTCCGCCCAGCTTTTTATTCTGGCATCTTCCCACATCCTTCTCAGTTCCGAAGAAGGGTCTCAGTCTGAAATGTTGATTCTTTATTCATCTCCATAGATGCTGCCTGACCTGCTGAATTCGTCCAGCATTTTAGTTAGGTTGCTTTGAATGGTTTCTCATGTTTGTTATTTGATCACTATTTACATATCTTAGAAGAGAATGGGCTGGGTAGATATAGAGAAGCTGTTGGAATATTTAGGCAGCATTATTGAAAACTCAGACTCAAGCCTTTCATGAGTAAACTTATGCAACACAGAAAAGCACAGAAGAAGAAAAAAAGGGAAATGACTTTCCTTAAGGGCTATTTATTCTAGGTCAATTGTTCCTTTTAAATTTGTTTTCGGTTATTCAAAAATGGAGGATAGAGGGACCATGAGTGACCTTCTTCCTTTCCTATTCTGAGATGACTTTTATTTTAATTGAAAGCAAATGAATAGAAAATAAAACGCACGCTTCCATTAGCATCAAGCTGCTGTCATTGAAAGAAAGGTTTGCATTGCCTAATGATTCACAGCAAATCAAAGCACTTTTGCAATATAATTACCGCAGCCATGTAGGAAACAAGGCAGGTTATTCACATGCAGTAAACTCTTCCAAACTGCAATGTGCTGACGAGCAAAGAAAAGGACACTAACCTGAAAAAGAGCTTTCTTTCTCACTTCACAACGGCTCCTTTACTTAAATAATACTGGTATTTCACACTTAATTTAATATTTCCAACACCTTCAGTGTTTTCCTTTTATGACAATAGCCATCAGTATACCTGGTGATAATGGGTTCAGCGATGAGTATCACTGGAACACCAGCAATAACTGCCAGATCCATTCAACGTTCATCCTCAGACATTGGAAGGTTGGAAGATCACTAACTCATTGACTTGAAAACTAACATCGGCTCTCCTCTACAGGTGCTGCCCGATCTGATGAGTATTTCCAATACTTACTCCTTATTCATTAGGGATAATTACCCCCCCCCCACCATGTCCTTCTTTGAAACAGAGCAATGAGTCCTCTTTCTTCTTGAGGGAGCAGAATCAAAGGGTAGCTTAGCAAGTTTGGCCTTCATAAATCAATGTATCGAGTACAGGAGTTGGGACATTATGTTGAAGTTGTGGTGAGGCATAATTTGGAGTACCGTGTGCAGTCTGGTCACCTACCTACAGGATAGATATCAATAAGATTGAAAGAGTATGGAGAAAACTTATAAGGATATTGCCAAGACTTGACAATCTGAGCTATGGAAAAGATTGAACAGGTTACGATTTTTTTCCCTGGAGTGCAGGAGAATGAGGGGAGATTTGATAGAGGTATACAAAGTTATTGGCAGTACAGATAGGGTAAATGCAAGCAGGCTTTTTACACTGAGGTTGGATGAGATTAGAACAGGAAATTGTGGGTCAAGGGTAAAAGGCAAATACTTGAGGGCAATCTGAGGGTGAACCTCTTCACTGAGAGTGTGGTGAAATGTGGAATGAACTGCTAGTGGAAGTAGTGGATGAGTGTTTGATTTCAACATTAAGAGAAGTTTGGATAGGTACATGGATAAGAGGGGTATGGAGGGCTGTGGACCTGTTGCAGTCAATGCGACTAGGCAGAATAACAGTTCAGCACAGAGTAGCTTCATCTGACCTCCTGCTGTGCCAGCAGATCCTAACTGCTACATCAAGCGTTGCCCGTTCGTTTCATTGCGCTTGCCACCTTTCAATATAAAGGTCAGAGAAAGTATGTGGTTTATTTTAAATTCTATTTTAATTAATTTACATAAGTTGAACTTATGTAAATTAATTAAAGTATTAATTAAATTAATTAAAAGTTGATTAGGGTTATAAGACCATAAGATATCGAAGCAGAATTAGGCCATTTGGCCCATCGAGTCTGCTCTGTCATTCCATCAAGGCTATCCAATTTACAGTTACCTCTTAGCCCCATCTCCTGCCTTTTCCCTGTGTCCCTTCAAGAATCTATTAACCCCTGCTGTGAATATACATAAAGTCTCGGCCTCCACAGCTGCCTGTGGCAAAGAATTCCATAGGTTCATCACTCTCTGGCTGAAGAAATTCCTCCTCATCTCCGTTCTAAAAGGATGCCCCTCTATTCTGAGGCTGTGTCCTCTGGTCTTCGACTCTCCCACCACAGGAAACATCCTCTCCACATCCACTCTATCAAGGCCTTTCACCATTCGATAGGTTTCAATGAGCACAGAGCCATCACACGCTCTTCATATGACAAGCTGTTCAAACTTAGAATCATTTTTGTGAACCTCCTTTAAACCTTCTCTAGTTTCAGCACATCCTTTCTAAGATAAGGAGCTCAAAACTGCTCACAATACTCCAAGTGAGGAGTCACCAGCGCTTTATAAAATCTCAACATTACATCCTTGCTTTTGTATTCTAGTCCTCTTGAAGTTAATGCTCACATCGCATTTGCCTTCCACACCACAGACTCAACCTGTAAATTAACCCTTAGGGAATTCTGCACAAGGACTCCCAAATCCATTTGCACCTCAGCTTTTTGTATTTTCTCTCCATTTAGAAAATAGTTAACACTTTCATTTCTTCTACCAAAGTGCATGAACATACATTTCCCAAAACTATTCCATCTGCCATTTCTTTGCTGATTCTCCTAATCTGTTTAAGTCCTTTGTAGCACCTCAAAACTACCTGCCCCTCCACCAGTCTTCATGTCATCTGCAAACTTTGCAACAAAGCCATCAATTCCATCATCCAAATCATTGACGTATAGTGTAAAAATAATCAGTGCCAACACAGACCCCTGTGGAACACCACAAGTCATCATCAGCCAACCAGAAAAGGCTCCCTTTACTCCCATTTATAGCTTCCTGCCAGTCAGCCATTGCTTTATCCATGCTAGGATCTTCCCTGTAATACCATGGGCTCATAGCTTGTTAAGCAGCCTCATGTGTGGCACCTTGTCAAAGGCCTTCTGAAAATTCAAATACACAACATCAACCGATTCCACTTTGTCTGTCCTGCTTGCTATTTCTTCAAAGATTTCCAACAGGGTTGTGAGGCAAGATTTTCTCTTGAGGAAACTATGCTGACTACAGCCTATTTTATCATGTGCCTCCAAATACCCCGAAACCACATCCTTAACAATGGAATCCAACATCTTCCCAACCAGTGAGATCAGACTAACTGACCTATAATTTTCTTTCTTCTGCCTCCCTCCCTTCTTGAAGAGTAGAGTGACATTTACAATTTTCCAGTCTTCAGGAATCAATCCAGAATCTAGTGATTACTGAAAGATCATTACTAATGCCTCCACAATCTATTCCGCCACCTCTTTCAGAACCATGGGGTGTACGCCGTCTGGTCTAGGTGACCTATCTACCTTCAGGTCTTTCAGTTTCCTAGGAACCTTCTCCCTAGTAATGGTAACTTCACACACTTCATGACCCCTGACACCTGGAACTTCCACCATAATGCTAATGTTTTCCACAGTGGATACTAATGTAAAATATTCATTTCATCACCATTTCCTTGTCCCCCATTGCTACTTCTCCAGCATCATTTTTTAGTGGTCTGATATCCACTCTCGCCTCACTTTTACACTTCATGTACCTGAAGAAACTTTTGCTATCCCCTTTAATATTATTGGCTAGCTTAGTTTGGTATTCCATCTTTACCTTCTTAATGACTTTTTTAGTAGCCTTCTGTTGGTAGTTGAAAGCTTCCCAATCCTCCAACTTCCCATTACTTTTTGCTCTGTTATATGCCCTCACTTTGGTTTTCATGAGGAAATCTGCAGATGCTGGAATTTCAAGCAACACGCATAAAAGTTGCTGGTGAATGCAGCAGGCCAGGCAGCATCTATTGAAAGAGGTAGAGTTGACGTTTTGGAAGGGTCTCCGCCTGAAACATCAACTGTACCTCTTCCAATAGATGCTGCCTGGCCTGCTGCGTTCACCAGCAACTTTTATGTGCGATCCTTTGGTTTTCATGTTAGCTTTGACCTCTCTTGTTAGCAATGGTTGCATCATCTAGCATTAGTGCTCTTTTCAAATTATGTCTCCGTAATTCCATTTATTCCACTGTAATACTGGTACATTTGGCTCCAGCTTCTCCTTCTCAAATTTCAGGGTGAATTCATCATTTCATGATCACATGTTCCTAAGTGTTCTTTTAATTTAAGCTCTCTAATCAATTCCTGTTCATTACCCAACACCCAATCCAGAATAGCTGATCCCTTAGTGGGCTCAACCACGAGTTGCTCTAAAAAGCCATCTCGTAGGCACCCTAGAAATTCCCCCTCTTGGAATCCAGCAATATGGGAAAAAAAACAGAAGAGTTTTATCTGATCACAATGACTTCAAATTAAGATATCATTTTAACATTTTGAATTATTTAGATGTTTTTCAAGTGTTCTAAATAGCTTCGATGATGCAACCCTTACTCAGCATTCCACAGTTGTGACTGAGCCTAGAGCCTCTGGACTGATTTTATACTCGCAATTATCTACCCACTTCCCATGGCTTCAATGCATTCAATGGAGCATTGATCAATAGTAGAAAACAATAAAGAGATGGATATGAAAGCAGAGGAAAAATCAAACAGATGATATTTTATATTTGAGAATTACATTCTGCTTATTTAATGAAGCTTGATTAATTTTACCACTACTTATTAAATGCTAATTCACCAGTTCTGGTTGGGATCCTCCACTAGTCCTCTATATTGACAACTAATAATGTTTCCTTATCTACCTAGTTTTACTATGAGACAGAACTTACCTGTAGTCATTTCTCAATGCATTTCCTTTTCTGTCTTGCACAGTAAAGTCATGCTCTCTTTGAGAGCGAAGAACCTGGTTTTCACAGTTGTTATCAGATCGCCCAAATCCTATTCTTTGTTTCCCTAGAGATGGCAATTTGCTGCCTTAAGTAATATCCAAGGCTATCAAAAACAATTTGGAAGATGTTATTAATGGGTTTACGATGATGGATGTTGAATCGTTCCCCCGCTCTAAGCAATGCAGCAGTAAAATAAAGCAAAATACATGGAAAAGCAGAGTCAGAATGTTAATGCCAAGCAGAGCTTAGTCTACTTATTGAGAACGTCACTCTCCATTTCAGCTTTCATTTGAACTGGTATCCTAAAGCATAATATGTCAGTATCATTATGTGGTACACTGGGGTTCACTTAAGCACACTCCATTTAAGTGGATATAATTTGAAATTACATATAGAATTTCAAACACAAGCTTGATATCTGTATTCATCCATGATGTTTTGTGGTATTCTTCGCCATGTAATGTAACAATATTACCTGTTAATCGTGATAAAGGCATATAATAAATGGATGCAAGCAAGCTTAAAGGCAACTTAAGAATACAAGGTTCAAATGGAAGAAAGTTGTATCAACTCTGGAATTACAGTTATGTTGGATAAAAAACAGATAGCTCTTGTCTGAACACTATTGTATAAAGTTCCTGAAGCATCTACAATATTAATGATGACATGAAAATGAAAGTTATTATTGATAACATCTCCATCAAACCTTTGTATCTATCAATAATCCAGCATTTTTATTCCAACTCCCGTTCCCATTCCAACATATCGGTCCATGGCCTCCTCTCGTGCCACGATGAGGCTACCCTCATGGTGGAAGAGCAACACCTTATATTCCATCTGGGTGCACTTCAACATGATGGCATGAATATCAATTTCTCCTTTTGGTAAATGTCCCCCCCCACCCCACTTTCTCTATTCCCCACTCTGACCTTTTACCTTTTCTCATCTGCCTATTACCCCGCCCCCCCCCGAGTCCCCTCCTCTTTCCCTTTTCTCCTGTGGTTCACTCCCCTCTCCTATCAGATTCCTTCTTCTCCAGCCCTTGACTTTTCCCACCCACCTGGCTTCACCTATCACCTTCCAGCCAGCCTCCTTACCCTCACCCCACCATTTTATTCTGGCATCTTCCCCCTTCCTTCTCAGTTCTGAAGAAAGGTTTCGGCCTGAAACGTTGACTCTTTATTAATTTCCACAGATGTTTCCTGACTGCTATTCCTCCAGTATTTTGTGTGTGTTTCTCAACGCTTTTAATTTTGTTTCCCTTTGGATTTGCTGTTATTGTACACCTTCACAGTGCTTTCGACCGTTTACCTCTGCTTATGCTTCCCACTATTACACCAGCTATTCTCTCTCCACTTTATACTGGATCTCTCCCCTTCCTGCACACAATCATGATGTGGGATTTCAATCTGAAACGTTGACAATTCAGTTTCTTCCCATAGATGTTGCTCAGCCTGTTGAAACCTTCCATCAGACAGTTATATCAGCTAAGGCCTGAAATGAACGTGTCAGGAGATGAGGCACATTCAAACAAATTACATTCTACATTCAAACGAACTGCAACCCTCTGTTGGTCCATATAATATCCCATCATTCTGTCTGACCGAAACAAGTTGGTGAGGGACACGGGGGGAGGGTGGGTCTAGCCCCAAATTCCTTCCTCCTCCATGAACCCCATAATGAGATTTGCCACAAAGTGACTGGATGTATCTATTCTGCACCTGGGAAGGTGTTGTCCAGTGTGCAGGCCACCAACATAGATAAGAATAGTGTAGCAATCCCTTGTGCAGGTGTTGGGGAGGTCAGACAATCTCTCGTCATTGACTTCTGCTAATTGATTAAGTTCAAGGGCAAATGCATGAAACAAAGCTGTGCAGGCTGTCACTTTGGCACAGTCTGATTAAAAAATACTTCAGCATGGTTCTCTTTCATCGTGAAGATATTATGGCCTCAGAACATTCACTGACTCCGCTTGTTTACGGGTTTTTTGGAGTTAGGGTTATAACAAATATTAAGTTCAACAGCAGCCATTCTTCAGACATGAACGTGGATTGTACATTAAACTTAAAATGCAGACCTGAACAATAGATTTCCTGTAACCATGGACACCAGTTGTTTGAAAACCAGACAAAGCTGATTAACGTTGATTTTGGGTGTGTGGAGTATGGGTGCAAAGAAGGAGGTGTGTGGAAACTAAATGTATCTCAAAGGAAGCATTGTAGATACATTATAACTATAGAATGGTCTTGCCATTACCTTTGATCTTTAGCATAGAAAATGTCATGTAATATTGGGTTGAACATGCCCCTTTCTCCAAGAGTGTCTCAATATGATGCCTGCTGCTAGTTGTTAGAACATGGAACATAGAACATAGAATAGTACAGCACAGTACAGGCCCTTTGGCCCACAATGTTGTGCCGACCCTCAAACCCTGCCTCCCATATAAGCCCCCACCTTAAATTCCTCCATATACCTGTCTAGTAGTCTCTTAAACTTCACTAGTGTATCTGCCTCCACCACTGACTCAGGCAGTGTATTCCACGCACCAACCACTCTCTGAGTAAAAAACCTTCCTCTAATATCACCCTTTTGTTGAGTAAAACATTTCTGTATCCACTAGCTTCGGTGTCTTGCCAGTGACTTTGTTCACATTACAACACTCTACCCTCAAGCAGCATTGCAAAATCCTCATCAAACCACTCACCACAATTGTTTATTTTCATCTCATAATGTTACCTATTTTCAGCCAAAAGTCTTGAAGTCTTCAGCCAAAAGGTTGAAGTCTTCATATGTTCTTCTATGTGCTCTCAAGTTTAATTGTTTCATTGCCATTGTATAAAATTTTATCCACCATAAGCCTTAAAACTTTCAAATACTTGCTATTTCTATCAATTCACATATTGTCATCTGTAATTAGTGACTCTATTTTCACCAAACCTCATAATTCTTTGTTTCCATTTTGATGATTTTTTAAGCACCCATTCTTGATTCCAATCCATTGTTTGCTTCATTCTGCTCTGCCTCTGTGATCTTCTATGGCCTGTTGCTTACCTACAGACGAGTCTTCAGGGGAGTGTTGGAACAACATTATTTTCTTATTTACATCCGTGTTTATGTTGGGATGAAGATGGGCAACTGTTCTGTTCATCGCCTTCCAGAGAGTTTTCAGTCACCTCCTTACTAGACTGCAATTAATCAAATAGGTCCAGGCTCTTCCCCAGTTCCGTCTCTGCAGAAAGATCAGAATTCCAGTGCTTTTTTAACTTCCATTTTACAAAAGTGTTTGTTAACATTATATCAATTACTTACTTCATCATAATTTTCATGTAATACAGTCTCTTGTAAATTAACCTTCCACTGTTAACTATCGCAGGCTGTTAAATGAAATGGGAATTAGGCAGCTAAGGGATGAACTGAATGTCAATCTGCCTAGATTATGATACAATTAGTACCAGGTAGAAAAATACTACATACAAAGACTGACAAACAACCAATATGCAAAAGAAGACAAGTAGCAAATAAAAATAAATCAATAAATAAATAAATAACAATGAGAGCATGAGTTGTCCAAGCCATGAAAGTGAACTTGTAGGATGTGGAATCAGTTTGGAGTTGAGGTGAGTGAAGTTATCCAAGTTGGTTCAGGAGTCTGATGGTTGAAGGATAATAACTGTCCCTAAACCTGGTGGTGTAGTTCTTAAGGCTCCTGTAAGTCCCTCCCGATGGCAGCAGTGTGAAGAGAGGGATATAAGGGTCATTGAAGATGCATTCTGCCAGAATGATTGATTGCCAGTATGAAGAGGTTGTGTCATCAGGAAATATAAAGTAGAGTTTGCCAATGCTTACTAGCATTTAGAAAAAAGTGTGGTGTAATCTTAGTGAAACATTTAACCTCCTAAGGGAGCAGTTCTGGGTTGATGTTAGGAGAAGTGGAGGGGTACTAATATCCTAGTGGAAAGGCTTGTTAACGCTGCATGGTGGGGTTCAAATTAGAGTTGCAGGGGGACGGGAACCACAATGCCAGAACAGTTAGTGGAGGGGTTGTGGAGACGGATGTTGCTAAGTCCTCAGACAAAGTCAGAAATCAAAAGATTGAGGATGGTCAACTAATGTCCTGAGCTGCGTTAATTTCAATGCAAAAAGTGTCATAGGAAAAGTAGATGAGCTCGGGGCATGGATCAACACTTGGAATTATGACATTGTCGCCAATAGTGAGACTTGGTTGCATCAGCAGCAGGAATGGCTGCTCAATATTCCGTGAATCCATCGTTTTAGACGTGACAGAGCAGGGCGGATTAAAGGAGGAGGGGTGGTGTTACTAGTCAGGAAAATGTCACGGCAATGCTCCATCAGGACAGACTAGAGAACTCAATTAGTGAGGAGTTATGGGTGGATCTGAGAAATAAGAAAGGTGTGACCACATTAGTGGGGCTACATTACAGACTACCCAACAGTCCTAGAGACTTAGAAGAACAAATTTGTAAAGAGATCACAGACTGTTGCAAGAAACATACAGTTGTTATAGTATGTGATTTTAACTTTCCACATATTGACTGGGAAGCCCACACTGTAAAAGGACTAAATGGGATAGAGTTTGCCAAATGTATTCAGGAATGTTTCCTTCATCAGTACATAAAAGTCCCAAGGAGAGAGCATGCGATACTGGATCTGCTGTTAGGGAATGAGACAAGGCAGAAGGGTCTGCTGATTGAGATTCTAAATACGAAAAAGGCCAATTTTGATGGTATCAGAAATGATCTAGCATGCATGGATTGGGACAGGATGTTTCCTGGTGAAGGTGTCCTTGGTAAGTGGGAGGCCTTCAGAAATGAAATTTTGAGCGTACAAAGATTGTATGTGCCTGTCAGACTAAACAGTAAAAATAACAGGCATAGGGAATCTTGGTTTTCAAGCGATATTGAGATCCTGGTTAAGAGAAAGAAGGATGTGCATAGCATGTATAGACAGGTAGACAGGTAGAAACAAAAGAGGTGCTTATGGAGTACGAGAAATGCAAGAGGACACATAAGAAAGAAATCAGAAAGGTTAAATAAGGCATAAAGTTGTTCTAGCAGACAAGATGAAGGAAAATCCTAAGGGATTCTACAGGTACGTTAAGGGCAGAAGGATTGCAAGAGAGAAAATAGTTCCTCTGGAAGAATGGTAATCCATGTATGGAGCCAAAACTGATGGGGGAGATCTTAAATGCATTCTTTACATCTGTATTTTTTCAGGAGATGGATATAGAGTCTATAGAAGTGAGGCAAAGTGCATGATCTTCATGGACCTGTACAAACTAGAAGGGAGGAGGTGCTTGATACCCTGAGGAAAATCAGAGTGGATAAATCCCCCGGGCCTGACAAGGTGTTCCCTTGGACCCTACGGGAGGCAGGTGCAGAAGTTGCCCCTGTCCTTAGCGACAGGAGAGGAACCAGATGACTGGAGGATAGCTAGTGATGTTCCGCTGTTTAAAAAAGACTCTAAACATAAAGCAAGAAATTATATGTTGGTGAGTCTGACATCAGTGGTGGGAAAGTTATTGGAAGGTATTCTAAGGGATCAGATATATAAGTATTTGGATAGACATGGACTGGTTAAGGATAGTCAACATGGCTTTGTGCATGGTAGCTCACGTCCAGCCAATCTATTAGAGTTTTTCGAGTAATTTACCAGGAAAGTGGATGAAGGCAAGGCAGTGGATGTCATCCACATGGACTTCAGTAAGGCATTTGACATATTCCCAGCATGGGAGGCTGGTCAAGAAGGTTCAGTCACTCAGCATCCAGGATGAGGTAGTAAATTGAATTAAGCATTGGCTTGTGGGAGAAACCAGAGAGAGATAGTAGAGGGCTGCATCTCAGAATGGAGGCCTGTGACTAGCGGTGTTGTTACAGGGATCTGTGCTGGGTCCTTTGTTGTTTGTCATCTATATCAATGTTCTTGATGATAATGTGGTTAACTGGATCAGCAAATTTGCAGATGGCACCAAGACTGGGGGCATAGTGGACGGTGAGGAAGGCTATTGTGGCTTGCAGAGGGATCTGCATCAGCTGGAAAAAAGGGCTGATAAATGGCAGATGGAATTTAATGCAGACAAATTTGAGGTTTTGCACTTCGCTTGGACCAACCAGTGTAGGTCTTACACAGTGAGCGGTAGGGCATTGAGGAGTGTGGTAGAACAAGGGGATCTTGAATACAAGTCCATAATCCTTTGAAAGTGGCATCACAGGTAGATGGGGTCATAAAGAAAGCTTTTGGCACATTAGCCTTCATAAATCAATGTATTGAGTACAGGAGAAAGAATGCTATGTTTAAGTTGTATAAGAAATCTGTGGGGCCTAATTTGAAGTATTGTATGCAGTATTGGTCACCTACCTACAGGAAAGATGTAAACAAGGTTGAAAGAGTACAGAGAAAATTTACAAGGATCCTGTCAGGTCTGGATGACCTGAGTTATAGGGAAAGATTGAATAGGTTAGGATTGTATTTTAGAAGAAGATTAAGAGGAGATTTGATAGAGGTATTCAAATTTATGAGGGATATAGATAGGGTAATTGCAAGCAGGCTTTTTCCACTGAGGTTGGGTGGGACTAGGACTAGAGGTCACAGGTTAAGGGTGAAAGGTGAAAGGTTTAAGGGGAACCTCAGGGGAGACTCAATCACTCAGAGGGTCGTGAGAGTGTGGAATGAGCTGCAAGCGTGTGGTGCATGCGAGCTCAATTTCAACTTTTAAGAGAAGTTTGGATAGGTACATGGATAGTAGGGGTATATAGGGCTATGGTCCCGGTTCAGGTTGATGGGAGTAAGCAATTTAAATGGTTACTGGATGGACTAGATGAGCCGAATGGCCCGTTTCTGCATTGTACTTCTCTATGACTCTAAGTGTTCCTCTAGTTGGGAAATTTAGGATGAGAGGGCCTGATCCCACATATGACTGAGATAGGAAGAATTTCACCATTCAAAGTCTTGGGAGTTTTTGGAATTTTCATAATCGGATTGATATAATGACCAAGTCACTAATTGTATTTAACACTGGGACAGATAAGGGAAAGATCATTTAGGTTTGAACTCAGGAGAAACTCGAAAGAATTGTCAGGGCATGGAAAGCTGTGGACTTAATGCTAGTGTTCATTTCAAGAGGTCTAGACGACAAGAGCAAGGACGTGATGCTGAGGCTTCATAAGGCACTGGTGAGGCCTCACCTTGGGAATTGTGAACAGTTTTGGGCTCCTCATCTTAGAAGAGATGTGCTGGCATTGGAGAGCGTCCAGAGGAGGTTCACAAGGATGATCCCAGGAATGAAAGGGTTATCATACGAGGAACATTTGATGGCTCTGGGTCTGTACTCGTTGGAATTCAGAAGGATGAGGGGGGATCTCATTGAAACCTTTTGAATGTTGAAAGGACTAGACAGAGTAGATGTGGAAAGGATATTTCCCATGGCATGACAGTCTAGGACAAGAGGGCACAGCCTCAGGATATAGGGGCGTCCATTCAAAACAGAGATGCAGAGAAATTTCTTTAGCCAAAGGGTGGTGAATTTGTGGAATTTGTTGCCACATGCAGCTGTGGAGGCCAGGTCATTTGGTGTATTTAAGGCAGAGATTGATAGGTTCTTGATTGGACATGGCATCAAAGGTTACAGAGAGAAAGTTGGGAAATGGGGTTGAGGAGGAGGTTAAAAAAGGATCAGCCATGATTGAATAGTGGAGCGGACTCGATGGGCCAAATAGCCTAATTCTGCTCCTATGTCTTATGGTCGAATGCAGATAATTGGGATTCTTGTATATGGGCACAATGGACACGGTGGGTTGACGGGCCTCTTTCTTTGCTGTACAAAATCATTGCTATAAATGTCTTCACTCAAGGGATTATCAAACTTTGTAAGGGGTTAAACATCTGCTTAATTCAAAACAATAATAAACAGATTCTTGAAGTTAAAAATAGTGCTGAAGTAGAAGTTCAGACATGGGGGGTTAGTAGCAGGGCTAGAATGAATGGCCTACCCCTCTTATTTCTTGTGTTTACATGTAAGTAGATGTTTGGACATTACGGAACTCAAGGGTTAAGAAGAATAGACAAGGAAGAGGTGTTGAGCTATGATCACATCAGCCATGATCTTATTGAATTCTGTTGTAGGCTTGAGGGACTGCATGACATAATCCTGCTCCTATTTCTTCCATTCCTTTATTCCAATGGTAGACGTGGCAACTGCCACCTTAAAGGTGAATGACTACCAGTGGAGGCAGAAGCAATGATCCCTTCTATTATCTACTGCGGCAAATCAGGGGCTTCTGGAGAAGTTACTCAGTTGAGGAAAGGGATGAATCCCCAGGACCTGAAGTGCTTAAGCCTTTTTTCCAGCATCCTGAGAATCTCTTCTGTTTGTTCTTTCTCTCTGATGCCTGGATGAGATCTCCATTTCTCTTCCAGATCCTACAGGAAAAAGAAAGTCAAAGCATGACTCTGTTTTCTGCTCGCCTGCTGTACGAAAACCACAGGCTACCTGGCAAATAATTGGATTTCAATGTCAGCGCTGGTTTCTCTATTTTTAAAAAGCCATCACCAGGTTTCAGAAGCTTGTGGTTAAAACTGAATTTGCAGAAACAGCTCAGGATGTTGACAACTAAGTCTTGCATACCATGCTGGCATCATTAAAATTGTTTCTTAAGTGCCATAGTTTGAATGTGCAGCTATCAGCCCAGATGAATGGCATGTTTATCTGAATGCAGTGCATGTACAGAAAATAAACTATTAAATGTATTAGCTATCTTACAATGAAACTATATCTCCAGCATCTGCGGTTATAACTGATGACTGGGAATAAACTACTGAGATGTGCAATTGTTCTGGTAGTAATGAATTGTTTAAAACCAGGACTGAAACTCCAATTAACTCCAAGCTATTCATTAGATGAGAAAAGTCAAAAGATGAAGCAATAAAATTAAAAAAAATTAATTACTGAAGAATTAGTTTGAATGGATCAATGGTTCCTCAATGTTCTAGCCTCTCTAATTACTGCTGTTACTAAGATGTACGTTTTTAATAGTCAGAATAAATAAATTTCCAAGGTACACCTATTCTCCTTTTGTCAGATACTAAATTGAAAAACCAGCAAAGGAATCGCAATGTGAAATTAACCCTTATCTCTTCAGCTAAATGCAAGTAACACACAAATTGTAGGCCAACTTACTCTTTCATCAAATTTAGTATCAGGCCCAGACTCCTACACTTCATAGCAACCAGACATATACTGTAGGTCAGAGATTAATTGGTCAGCGTGGGCTCATAGGGACTGAAAGGTCCCGTTACCGGGCTGTATCTCTAAATAAGATTAAATAATTAACAAGATAAAGTGCAAAACCAGACCTTCTCATTCTCAGGTTATTGGAGATCAATTTCCAAGACATCCTATCGTCTTTTAAATAACTGAGACAGAGGTTATTCAGTAAATACCTTGCAAGCAACAATGATCCCTTTAAATTCCATTTGTAAGGATGCCTTTCCTGTTAATGAATGTGCATTTAATGATGAAAGTTTGAAAGGATGATAACTAGATCATTGAGTTCCAATTTAGAAGCACAGGGATCAGATCAGAAACACGTTCCGATTAGCATCACAACATGCCTATTTCCAGCGGGGTATTGGCATCAGATATGCTAATACACTTCCTAATTTAGTGCATGTTCTATAAATGCATGCAAGCATCAGTCATCTTGCTGGAGCACACAAAGATCTAATGTTGCTGGGAGGCATTCTGAAGCTATTCAGTTTAAGTTTTCTAATCAGTCATCACTCACCTGACTTTCAGTCCAAGCTTACACGCAAAATAGAACAAAAACTGCTTATCTTGGTCTACAGTGCAACCATCATTTCCCTTGTACAACAGCAGACAGAAAGCTGTTGACGTGTTATCTCCATCTCAAGCCTGGAAATAGAAAGTCTGTAACCTTGGTGCAGTCTGGCAATGTGGTTCTTGTCCTCCTTGGAAGTTATAATCGTGGTTCTAGCAGGTGACCTATTTCTGGGAAAAAGTCTTTACTGTTGTACAGTTCCCTCACACAATGTTCCCCTACATATTAGCAGTATGCTTACCTACTTTGTATTAGGCATTTTGAAAGGCATCAAGATTATAAGTAATGGTATACAGTATTATTGACACATGTCCCAAGATACAGTGAAAAGCTTTAGTTTGTCTACCGTCCAGACAGATCATGCCATACGTAATTACACTGAGGTAGTAAGAGAGAAAACAGAATGCAGGATATAGGAAAAACAAGGGATTCTGCAGACGTTGGAAATCCAAAGCAACATACACAAAATGCCAAAGGAATTCAGCACAGGCAACAGTAATGGAGAGGAACAAACAGATTGAGGGTCTCAGCTCAAAATGATACAGAGAAAGTGCAGTGCAGGTAAACAAATAAAGTGCAAGTATCACAGCAACGTAGATTTGGAGATCAAGAGTTTGGCATATGAGAGGTCTTCAATAGCAGGACAGAAGCTGAGCTTGAGCCTCAAGGTCTGTGCTCTCAAGCTTTGGTCTCTTCCACTTGAGGGGAGTAGGGTGAAGAAAGAATGACTGGGAAGGGAGTGGTCCTTGACTGTGCTGGCTGTTTACCCGAGACATTGGGAACAGAGAGAATCATGAAAGGGAGGCTAGTTAGATTGCGCTGTGTTCACAACTCTCTGTAATTTCATGAAATCTCGGGAGGAGCTGTTGCCGTACATAGCTGTGATGGATCCTTAAATGACAATGACCTTGTCAACATAAATGAAGCATCACATAGAGTGCCTTGGTCTAAAGCACCTCAAAAAAATCTTGCCAGCTGACTGCTCTACTTCCCCAGCCTAACCACTGTCAAACTCATCAAAAACTTGTCACAGATTCTCATGTCAGGAAACATGCAAAAGCTATTAAAAATAAATGAAACCACTCTTTAAAAGTTAAACATTCTTTAAAATTAAAAAAAAATTGAAACTAGAAACATTTAACTAAATTAATTCAAAATATTTAAACTGCTCTATGCTTAACCTTTTCATTGGAACCAATCCCCTCCATTCAGATTAATAGAGATATTATTTCTGTGTCTGGGAAGAGAGGCCAGCAAGTTTGTAACTAAAACATTGTGTACGCATACCAGAATCCCAAATCTGATAGTGTTTATATGGGGAAATGCTGCACCTCCCTGCTGGTCCGTCTGCAAGCCCCACATCTGGGCAATTATTTTAAAAGCACAACAAAGCCTTCGGTTGACCATGCTCCGATATTTTTTCTCCCCAGCTAGAAGTGATTTTCTAAAAATCACAGCCAAGCACTCTAAAAATTGGTGAGAGTAAGCCTTGCAAGCTGAGATATCAATTATAGTAATGAGAGAACTCGATCTATTTTCAAATTTTCCATTTGCTAAAATAACTAATTACTGAGAATGAAACCAACTTTAGACAACGTATGGCATTTGTCAATTTTAGAACAAATTTAAACTACTTAACTTGATTTATTCAATTGTAGCACAGTGCTAAATTATAATGAATCTGAGTGAAATTTGCTGCATAAAAAAAGTGATATTTTGTAAGGTTATCTTTACAAATTCAAAGCACATTTCTTGCCATCATGTGGGCTAATGGTCACTAAAAGCTGAAGAATACACTAGGAATTCAGGAGCCAACTATATAATGCCAACAGGAATTATCTTTGAATCTCTTTGTATATTTGTCCATTTTACTACAGACCTGTACCGCAAACATCAACCCTCACAATAATACTCTATTTTTGTTCATCTATTTTCCAAGGAGCCAGTATAGTAATGAAATAACGATTACAATAAAATCAATACAGATTCTCTTCAATAATGCAAGATTAGACTCAGTAAATCGTCCACTTGGCATGTGGTACTGAAACATTTAAAACGATTTAAAATTGTACAGCACCACAATATTTGGGCAGTACACAATTCAATTTCAGTTAAATAAATCCAGTCACAAAGGAAGATTGTGGACTTAGACCAAATTCCACAGAGTCTGTATCGTTCCTCCTGGATCCTCTAGACATCAGACTCCTAAGTGCACAGAAAAAATTGGAGATATACGGGGGTGGGGGGGGTGGGGGGCATCCAAAGATGCTTGGACAACACAGTATCTAACACACTGTCTCACACAGTAATACACAGATTTTCAGCCCATGGTACCCGAAGCAGTCCTCTTTATGCAGCAGGGAATAGCTCTCTCTTGGGCCCCATCTTGATCCATATTATTCCTTCTCGATCAGCCTGGCCTTCCTTTCCAGTTGCAACTCAGATCCTATACACATTCTCCACTGACCCCTACCTGACATCCCACCAATCTCAACAATTACAATGGACCAAACGGCTGTCCAGTTCACTACCTTCAATCTGTCTGTCAGCAGGTGCACTGTTCTCCAGGTTAGTGCCAAACACTGAACTGCTCCCACCCGTCAATCTGCTCCCACCCATCGACCTGCTCCCACCCATCAATCTGCTCCCACCCATCGACCTGCTCCCACCCATCAATCTGCTCCCACCCATCGACCTGCTCCCACCCATCAATCTGCTCCCACCCATCGACCTGCTCCCACCCATCAATCTGCTCCCACCCATCGACCTGCTCCCACCCATCAATCTGCTCCCACCCATCGACCTGCTCCCACCCATCAATCTGCTCCCACCCATCGACCTGCTCCCACCCATCAATCTGCTCCCACCCATCGACCTGCTCCCACCCATCAATCTGTTCCCACCCATCGACCTGCTCCCACCCATCAATCTGCTCCCACCCATCGACCTGCTCCCACCCATCAATCTGCTCCCACCCATCGACCTGCTCCCACCCATCAATCTGCTCCCACCCATCGACCTGCTCCCACCCATCAATCTGCTCCCACCCATCGACCTGCTCCCACCCATCAATCTGTTCCCACCCATCGACCTGCTCCCACCCATCAATCTGTTCCCACCCATCGACCTGCTCCCACCCATCAATCTGCTCCCACCCATCGACCTGCTCCCACCCATCAATCTGCTCCCACCCATCGACCTGCTCCCACCCATCAATCTGCTCCCACCCATCGACCTGCTCCCACCCATCAATCTGCTCCCACCCATCGACCTGCTCCCACCCATCAATCTGCTCCCACCCATCGACCTGCTCCCACCCATCAATCTGCTCCCACCCATCGACCTGCTCCCACCCATCAATCTGCTCCCACCCATCGACCTGCTCCCACCCATCAATCTGCTCCCACCCATCGACCTGCTCCCACCCATCAATCTGCTCCCACCCATCGACCTGCTCCCACCCATCAATCTGTTCCCACCCATCGACCTGCTCCCACCCATCAATCTGCTCCCACCCATCGACCTGCTCCCACCCATCAATCTGCTCCCACCCATCGACCTGCTCCCACCCATCAATCTGCTCCCAATCATCGACCTGCTCCCATCCATCAATCTGTTCCCACCCATCGACCTGCTCCCACCCATCAATCTGCTCCCACCCATCGACCTGCTCCCACCCATCAATCTGCTCCCACCCATCGACCTGCTCCCACCCATCAATCTGCTCCCACCCATCGACCTGCTCCCACCCATCAATCTGCTCCCACCCATCGACCTGCTCCCACCCATCAATCTGCTCCCACCCATCGACCTGCTCCCACCCATCAATCTGTTCCCACCCATCGACCTGCTCCCACCCATCAATCTGCTCCCACCCATCGACCTGCTCCCACCCATCAATCTGCTCCCACCCATCGACCTGCTCCCACCCATCAATCTGCTCCCAATCATCGACCTGCTCCCATCCATCAATCTGTTCCCACCCATCGACCTGCTCCCACCCATCAATCTGCTCCCACCCATCGACCTGCTCCCACCCATCAATCTGCTCCCACCCATCGACCTGCTCCCACCCATCAATCTGCTCCCACCCATCGACCTGCTCCCACCCATCAATCTGCTCCCACCCATCGACCTGCTCCCACCCATCAATCTGCTCCCACCCATCGACCTGCTCCCACCCATCAATCTGCTCCCACCCATCGACCTGCTCCCACCCATCAATCTGCTCCCACCCATCGACCTGCTCCCACCCATCAATCTGCTCCCACCCATCGACCTGCTCCCACCCATCGACCTGCTCCCACCCATCAATCTGCTCCCACCCATCGACCTGCTCCCACCCATCAATCTGCTCCCACCCATCGACCTGCTCCCACCCATCAATCTGCTCCCAATCATCGACCTGCTCCCAACCTTGCCTGATCCAGAAAATTAAAAACTTTGTTTGTATGTCGAAAAGTACAGTGAACTGCATCATTTTGCATCAAATCAAATCAGTGAGGATTGTGCTAGGCAGCCAAAATGTATTGCCCTGCTTCTGGCACCAACATAGCATGCGCAAAACTCACTAAACCTAACCGTACGTCTTTAGAATGTGTGAGGAAACTGGAGTACCTGGAGGAAACCCATGCAGTCACATGGAGTGCATACAAACTCCTTGCAGGCAGAGGCAGGAATCAAACCTCAATCCTACAGGCCGACACTGTACAGCAACTGCACTAATCGCAACGCTACCATACCTCCCCAATGACTCAATGCAAGTCAATGCCCTGATTGTCTCCACTCCCAAGCGATGTCACCCCCCACAACCACCACTGCCAACCCAGTGATTCCGTTTCCTACAAATCCACAAACCCATTCTGCAGGTTAGAGAAAGGTAAGGCTTTTGAAAGACCAAGGTCTATCTGTCGTACAAAATTCCCAGCATTCTCCTGGTACTATAATTTACGTGGGTTACTCCTTACTGCAAATGTTCATGGACATTACACACTGTCCTTTTACCTCACCTTTCCAAGGATCATCTGAATCCACAAATGGCTTTTTGGCTTTTAATTCTGTAAATTGTTTGTGCTATGTTAACCCAATGATTTTTACTATAAGTAATATTGCCATTGTGGATGGGGGAGAAACATTAACCAAGCTCATTTATATTGACCTGCTAGGCTCACTAGGGCTGTGGAATACCCTGCGAAGGGTTTGCACATACACAAACACAAGCTGGTTATTATTATATGGATATAGATTGGAAAATGCATTAGGACCACATATTCCAGAGAGAACTGCAAAGATGGCCATCCCTGAAATATTAATTTGCTTTAGTACCCCAAGCTATAAAAGCTTGACAAGGTGGTGCTGACAACACATGGCGTCGATTTGCGGGCAACTCACAAAACTACTAGATATTCTTCTAGATCTACTTCTTCTGGATTATGTTCACTTAGAAACCACAGCCTGTCATTTCCCTTTAAGAAATGTACTTTTGAACCATCTAAACAAACTAACGATTTTATGATCCCCTGAAGGATTTGGTGAACTTGATGCTCCAGAATGCAGGTAATGGGTGTCCATTTCTGGGGTGGACTTCAGGCCAGATTGAAGCACCAAGGCCCGACAGCAGGAAACAAACCAGTGCTAAGCTCCACTGCTCTGTGCTGATTAAAATGCCGAGACAGAATAAAGCATCGAGGCCCAGGAACGGAAAACAAACCGGTGTTCAGCCAGCTTCTCCATGCCAGCCAAGATCCCCAGCCTGAGCCCGCACTGTCTGCCTGCCGTTTGACCCGCCTCCCTCTCTTCTCACTACTCCCGTTAGGCAGGGGACGCAGGAGTCTCGGCCTCCATGCCACCAAGTTCAGGAGCAGTTGTGGTCCTGCAGCCATCAGGCTCCTGGACCAGCTTCATCCGCCTCGGTGCTGATCTGACAGCTTAGCCTACGGGTTCACCTTCAGGGACTCTACAGCTCAGGTTCTGCGGGCTATTTGTTAACTTTTAAAATCCTTTCTTGCACATTTGATGTTTGTCCGTCTTTGTTGTGTGTGGATTTTCGTGGATTCTATTGTGTTTCTTTGTTTTGCCTGCAAGGAGATGAATCTCAAGGTTGCACTTGGTATGCATACTTTGATAATAAATTTACTTTGAACTGATCATGATAGAAAAACATAGAAAGAAACCATAGAAAAACTACAGCACAGAAACAGGCCTTTTGGCCCTTCTTGGCTGTGCCAAACCATGATACAGTGACGTCTGTTAGAAAATACATGAACAAGCTTAGCTGAATGACTTCAAGCATGATTGCAATTGGATACAGGCTGACCTTACTGTGTGTGATGAGTATGCCTCATTTGTTCCAGAGTTGTACAGCCTCCTACAAGAGAGTTATGGACACAGCCTAGTCCATCATGGCCACAGGCCTCCCTACGAGTGAGAGCGTAAATATCTACAGGAGATGATGACTCAAACAGGCAACATCTATCATCAAAGATCTTCACCAGCCAGGCCATTCTCATTGCTACAGAACTGAAGCTTGAAGTCATACACTAGGTTCAGAAACAGTGAACTTCCTGCAACCATCAGATCCTTGAACCAACCTACACAACGCTAACTCTACCTCAGCAAGGGCGCACCTCTTGCTCTACCATGCACTACTGCCTTGTCTTTCCACAATCACTTTCATCACTGTATAATTGATGTATTATTTCTGTTATATGAACATACATGCATGTGATGCTGCTGCAAGTTTTCATTGTACCTGTACTCTTGCACACGACAATAATCTTGACTTCAATTGACTTGACCATAGTTATTAGAATGCCAGCCTGAAAATGGACCTGTCTCACAGCTTATGTAAATCAAGGAGTTATTAATTTGTGACTGACGTGAGTTGTGGAGATTATGGTCACCATATATGGGTACGTGACAATGAGATCAGCTGATGTGCTTTATTGTTGATTTCATCATACAATAGATATCTCTCTCCTGCACCACATCTATTGAATTAAATTTAAATAGCTTTCTGTCTCTTCCATAAAGTATTGGAAGTGACTTTGTTTGTTGACTTTCCTTCCTTGGTTGTAGACACAAGTGACAGGGCCAACCCAGAAGGATAAGATATTTTTTCCTCCATGTATTCTGTCATGCAAACTCCTTCAGTCATTGCTGTACCATGCTAATAACTCAGGCGTCCTCAGGAGCTGCAGGATTTACTATGAGAGGCATCTTTAAAGCAAATCCCCATTTGACTTTTTAATGGGGCATAAAAGATTCTACTGTACTAACTCAAAGAAGAAGAGGCAAATTTTTTTTTTATTTAACTTGGCCAGTTCTGTCGTAGGCATTAGCCTCCCCAGCATCAATGATGTCTTCAAAAGCAAGGGTTCTTTCCATGGACTCCTTGCTTAATGCTATTGGTCCATGGCATAAAGATGTTTGGGAACCCCCTTTCAAAAGGCAATGCTTCAGAAAAAGCAGCATCCGTGATTAAGGACCCCCATGGCCTAGGACATGCCCTCATCTCATTTCTGTCATCAAGCAGGAGGGCACAGGAGCCAGAAGATGCACACTTAATGTTTTAGGAGTAGCCTTTGCCCTCTGCCACCAGATTTCTGAGTGGACAATGAAACCTTGTACACTACCTCACTATTTTTTCTTCCTTTTTGCACTATTTATTTAATTTATCTTTATATACTATATATATTTCTTATTGTAATTTACGGTTCTTATTATTCTGCAATGCAATGTACTACAGCTGCAAAACAATAAATCTCACGACCCTTGCCAGTTAAATCAGACTTTTGTTCTGATTTTGAGATATAGCATGGCCACAGGCCTCTCCAGCCTAATGAGCCCATGCAGCCCATTGGCACCAAAGTGTCCAGTTAACCTACTAACCCGGGCGCCTTTGGAATGTGGTTGGAAACCAGCACACACAGAGGAAACCAAGGCAGTCAGGGGAAGAATGCACAATATCCTTGCAGACAGTGGCGGAATTAAACCTGGGTCACTGGTGCTATACAACTATTACAAGACCATGCTGCCCCTCTCTGATATTAAAGCCAACCTGACTCTCTAATCAATATCATCATCTTACTGAATTAGGATGATGACTGTGCAGAATAGCTGTCAGGCTTCATTCATTAAAATAGTAACTACTTCAATAGTATTATCTTTGACTGTAATGCTATTGAAGTAAACTGGGACACCCTGAATATCATAAAACTCCTCTACAAAAGCAAGTTCTGCTTTGCCTTTATGTTGAAGGCTTTTTGCTTCGGAATAAGTATGCAGGGAGCTTCTTTTGTTTGCTTACTTTGCAAAGATTTTCTTATGAAAATCAGCTTTTATCTAAAATCCATGCAACATCCAACACCAAATGTCACAGATCCAGTATGTGAGATTTTCAACTTGCCCCTGGATTAATAATCTGAGGCAGATCAAACGCCTGCAACTAAAAAGTTCTCCATATTACACTTCCATTGAAGTTAATGGAGCAATCATCAGGTAATTCCTACAATGAAATTATCAGCTATACATCCAGTTGACAAGTTGAAATGTACTCTTCTTCAATAGCGAAGTCAGATCAGATATTTCTATTGATTTGGTCTTAGTCTGGAAATTGAAATGTATAATAAATAGTCTTCCATTTGGATCAAAGCTTGAAGATTTTATTTTTAACTCAGAGCACAAATTACCCAAATGTCAATGCAAACCTATTTCCTCACAGAGAAAAGTGTGGTAAATGGAGCATGCATTACTGTATATTCTGCTTTGAACTCTGCCCTGGTGTTAAAACATTGCTCTGTAAGCAATTTCAACCAGTAGAAACAATGATGAAGCATGCATCAATCCAGATTGCATTCCACGTGCTACCATTTTTAGTTAAAGCTAATGACACCAGGTGCAAACGGGATAAAAGGAGATGAGTCATTTTTTTTCCGCAGAGTACACAGAACAAATAGGATCCAGATCAACTGCAGTAATTTAGATAAATATAACAGGGAGGCAATTCAAAAGGAGCCATGGATGAGGAGGGACACAAAACACATTTTTTCTCTATCTAACATGTTAATATTAAAACTCTTGAATGGCGGCTGGACACTTCCGGATATTGTTTATATGTATAGAAAATAACCCAATCATTAGTGCTGTCTTGCTCTGAGGTTTAAAAGACAGAGCTGCACAATGCTGAACATGCAGTCAACTTCTGAGAGCTTTTGGCCATTACTCTGTCCTAATTAGCCAGCTGTATTTTTTGTTCTTTGATATCCTCTCTCCAAGACGAAGATCAAACAAACGCACAGTTTTGAAATGGCCTGCTTATGCCAGTTTAAAGGAACTCCAAATGTTTTCAAACAAACAATTGGCCAGATTGAGCTGTCAGCTGGTAGGAAGTTCCATACAGAACTGTCGGCTAAATGAAGTTCATGCACCAAAACACTGCAGGGTTCCATGCCCATGCAGTATTGGGCAGGAGATAGCAACCATTGAAGTTGATGATTCTCTCCCTCACCCCTCACCCCTCTCCCTCATCCCTCCATTCAAATAAAGACCACAAATCAGATCCTTTCAAGGTAGGATTGGTGCCTGGAGTTTGTGGTCCCATCATCAGTGAGTCCTGGGGTTGAAGATCGAAGCTTGAAGGTTGATCAGAAGTTCAGACGCTGAGGGTCAATGCCCAAACACCCTAGGTCCGTGAGTTCATGAGTACACTGGAGCCTGGAGGCCTGGCCCAGGCTTGGGGGAGTGCCTGTGTGAATAGGTGCGTAGGTGATATTGAGTAAAAGAGCTTGTTTTGCAGTTGTTGTTCTGTTGTTATTGTTCTTACCGGAGTTGTTCTGCTGAACATTGTGGGCTTTCTATGTTGGCATTGGAATGTGTAGCAACACTTGTAGGTTGTCTCCAGCACATCCTTAGATTGTGTTGGTTGTTAATGTATATGATGTTCTATGCTTGAATATACATGAGTTAAATATATGAATCTGAAATCTGAATAATAACAATGAGCACATTGTCAGGTCTGTTGTCAAATCCAAGGAGCATGTCTATAGGTGACCTCTCTAAAGGTAGGGGGTGCTGTGGAAGCACAGGTAGATTATACCTGGCAAGCACTTACTCTAACGAACAGCGGGAGGCTCCTTTGCTTGACATTTCAGAGCTTGTGAAGCCTACCGAGCCAGGAGTGAAGTTCGATCTGTCAGAACCCAAACTGGCAGAAGTCGAATGGTTCATCAGAAAGGCAAGGTCAGGTTCAGTGCCAGGCCCTAATGGAGTGCTGTATAAGGTGTTCAAGAAGTGTGAGGAGCTGAGGAAGTACTTGTGGAGTTTGTTAAAGGTGGTGTGGAGACAAGGTGTTGTTCCTTTGTCATGGAGTCAGGAGTATAAATCCTGAAGGAAGAGAATTCTACTACATTGAATCAGTTCCGACCAATTTCACTCCCAAATGCAGAGGGGAAGATTATGTTTGGCATTCTAGCAGAAAGAATATCTTCATGTGTGATAGAGAATTGATTGGTAAATACATCTGTGCAGAAGGCACGAATGCCAAGCTTCCCGGGATGCCTTGAACATACTAGTATGGTATGGCATACCATCCAAGAGTCGAAACAGTTGAGAAGAAACCTGGCTGTAGTTTGGCTTGATCTGGCAAATGCGTATGGTTCCGTTCCCCATGCCCTGATTGAGTTTGTGATGGAATTCCTATGGATTCCTGCTAAGGTGAGGAACTTTGTTATGCAGTACTACAACGATTTCCAGATGAGGTTTTCCACTCAGCAGTTTACAACTAGGTGGCAGAGCTTGGATGTTGGAATCCCAATGGGATGTGCAATTTCACCCATCCTCTTTGTGTTAGCCATGGAGGTCATTGTGAGGGCTGCAGTAGGACCAGGTGTCGCGTTTGATGGCGGAGGGGAGTTATCACCAATTCGAGCGTTCATGGACAATCTCACCCTTTTGGATCCTAGCACGGAGGCAGTGGAATGTGTGCTATCTAGACTCGAGGAGCTAATGGATTGGGGAAGAATGAAGTTCAAGACCAAGAAGTCAAGGAGCCTTGTCTTAGGAAAGGAAAGCTGGTTAACTTTCATTTCATCCTTTGTGGAGAGGAGATTCCATCCATTCAGGACCAACCAGTTAAGAGCCTCGGGCGATGGTACACAGAGGAGCTGAGCGACACCAAGAGGGTTCAAGAGACAGGAGAACAGATCAGCAGTCTGATGTCTGTCAACAAGTGTGGCTTGCCTGGTAAATTGAAGTTGTGGTGCTTGCAGTACAGACTGATGCCATGGATAATGTGGCCACTAACTGTCTATGAAGTGGCAATGTCCCATGTTGAGGCAATGGAACAGAAGATCAACAAGTATGTGAGGAAGTGGCTTGGAGTACCGAGCAGCCTCACCAATGTTGCAATCCACAGTAGCCAGACAAAGCTTACCATCCCAGTGCAATCCCTTGTTGAAGAGGTCAAGGTAGCCAAGGTAAGATCATTCTTGATGCTTCGAGACTCAAAAGATCCTGTCATCAAGAACACCCAGCCGGATGTGAGATCAGGCAGGAAGTGGTCAGCCCGTGTAGCAGTTGATGAGGCAGAGTCTAGATTGAAGCACAAGGAGACATTTGGGGCTACCCAGCTAGGCTGCCAGGGACTTGGGTGGACAACCCACAAGTGGTGGTCATCTTCTACAGGTAAGGAGCGCCATGAGCCTGTAACACAAGAAATACGAGAGGTAGAAGAGGAGAAGAGGTTAACTAAAACAGCTGGCCTGGCTAAACAAGGGGCTTGGACCCGGTGGGAAAGTGTCGAACAACGACATCTATCTTGGAATATTCTGTGGCAGATGGAACCGCTCCGCATTTCTTTTCTATGCAGAGCAGCATACGATCTGCTCCCAACACCTGCCAACCTCAGCACCTGGTATGAAGATAAGACAGACAGGTGTGCTGCTTGTGGCGATAAGGGAACACTTCAACATATCTTGAGTGCATGCAGAGTCAATCTTTCCAGCGGCATGTATACTTGGAGACATAACAATGTTCTCCAAGTTGTAACAGAAGTGGTTGAGCAGAGAGTACTGCAGCACAACTTATCTCATGCCCCATGTCGCACAGAACATCGCATATCATTTGTGAAAGAAGGTTCCATGTCAAGGGTGTACAGCGCAGGCTCACGATCAAGCATACTTTATTCAGCCGATGATTAGTGTGTCAAGGCTGACCTGGACGGGAAAGGCAATTTCCCGGAGCAAATAGCTGTCACCACATTGCGTCCAGATATAATCGTATGGTCTGACACCAGTAGAGAAGTGGTTATTGGTGAACTCACAGTCCCCTGGGAAGACAATGTTGATGATACCCATGAGCGCAAGTTAACCAAGTATGCAGAATTAAGATCAGAGTGCAGAGACAGAGGGTGGAAGGTCTCATGCTATCCATCTGAAGTAGGCTGCTGTGGGTTTATTGCGTTCACTTTCTAGAAGTGGCTGTATGACCTTGGCTTCACTAGAAGAGAGATCAAGTCAACCAGCAGGGCTGTAGCTGAGGCAGCAGAGACAGGATCATCATGGGTGTGGACCAAGTACGTCGGACAGTGTATCCATCTTTTGCAAACCCTTCAGTAACTGCAGAAACACCTAAAGAGTAGACTTTCTGTTGGATGGAAGCGACCAACAACTCTGATAGAGGCAGATGCCAAGTTTTTAAGCTCACCAGTGGGAGGTGATACTTTAGCACTGCTGGCCCACCACCTCGAGGGAGTCTTGATCATAAGCGGGCCAAAACTCCTGAAGACAGGTGATGATCCCACTGGTGACAGCACAGGACAGTTAACATCTTAGTCCAAGTGTATTTTCAATTCAATACACAAGGTCTGTCCTCCTCCTTGGAGTCACCCTAATCCAGTTTTGGTCCTGGTGTGAGCCATAGTGAAGCAGATTGAAGCTCTAGTAGAAGAATATAATCCAGCCGGGAGCAGTTTAATATCTTCACTGAGAGACAAAGTACTACTTGTGAGCAGCGTGTAGTTCACTCTCCTGTTCAAGCAGAGACATAGACAGATGAACTTGTTTCTCTAGTGCAAGAATGACGGTATACCCCACACTTACACTCACCACTCACAGTGAGGGGTGGAGCAGGCTCGAGGAGCCATACTTCTGATATCTGCTCAGAATATTCTTTTGACTGAGGAATAGGTTTTCAATAATTACTGGGGAGAACTTCACTGTCCTTCCTGTGATGTCTCTAACATTGACGTGAGCAGCTTAACCAGGCTCGGAATCGTCTACTTTCACACAGCCTTCAGGTTCTTCAACCAACCAGCACAACTCTGACCCTATCTCAGCAACGGATCACTAAGGACCATCTCCTGCACTAAAGATTGGCTTTATTTGTCACACATACATTGAAACATACAGTGAAATATGTCATCCATTATAAAATCAAATCGTCACACTTGTGGCCCCAGCAGAGCATGCCCATAACTCAATAACCCTAACTGTGCATCTTTTGGAATGTGGGAGAAAACATGGAGAAAGCCCACATGGTCATGAGAAGATCATACAGATTCCTTAAAGAGAGTGGTGGGAATTGAACCCCTATCTTACAGCTGATGCTGCAAGGTGATGTGCCATCCACCACACTACAGTGCTGCCCATTAGTAAGGACTTGTCTACAATTGTGTTTTTGGACTAGTGTCCATTTCCCACTGTGCCTTTCTTCATTGTATCATTTAGGTACAATCCACGTTCTTTGTCTTCATCATGAGAAGAATGTTACTCAGATTGCACAGAGAGTTGACTTCAAGAAAAAGAGTGAAAATACCAGGCACCAGATACCTATGGCTAACAGCGGATTCAGTTCGTTTGCATGGGTTTCAATGTCTTTATAACACTCGGCAGAATTCCCACTTTGACTGCTGGAATGCTGCAGCATTTCATCGACTCTGCACAGATAATAACCTTGATAACCTGTGAGAAGCTGTAGACCTAGATGGGTTGGCTCACCCTAGTCAACTGAAGGAACAGACTCCAATAGTTGGCTAGGGACCATGGGTGAGCATAAAGCCTGAGAGGCTGTGATTAGAGAACTGCTGTTTCAAAGGTGGGGCCATCATGTTGCACTGGGCAACCTCTCTGAGACAGGACAGGCAATGGAAAAAATAACCATCTGGCAGACAAACCACACAGACATCACTTTGAACTCTGAACACGGAGCACCCTGTACTGTCCAGATTGAAAGACCATTAGTCAAAAGTAATAGCTCGTGCAGGAAAATATGCCATGACATAGATCACATCCAACGATTGTTATGCTAAATGCAAAGTGGTGTTTCTACCGTGGTTATTTCATCAGTTCTTCCTCACTGTTAACCTTGAATGGTTGATTAGTACAATGACTTACAAGGGAGCTCTTATCACTGAACGAAAGTGTACCTTCCCATTCCTGGCCTTGATTGCTGAAAGAGCAAGTAAAAACATTCAGGATTGTAGATGCTCCCATTTTATAGAAAACCATAGAAACCATAGAAAAACTACAGCACAGAAACAGGCCTTTTGGCCCTTCTTGGCTGTGCCGAACCATTTTCTGCCTAGTCCCACTGACCTGAACACAGACCATATCTCTCCATACACCTCCCATCCACGTATCTGTCCAATTTATTTTTAAATGTTAAAAAAGAACCCGCATTTACCACCTCATCTGGCAACTCATTCCATACTCCCACCACTCTCTGTGTGAAGAAGCCCCCACTAATGTTCCCTTTAAACTTTCCCCCCCTCACCCTTAACCCATGTCCTCTGGTTTTTTTCTCCCCTTGCCTCAGTGGAAAAAGCCTGCTTGCATTCACTCTATCTATACCCATCATAATTTTATATACCTCTATCAAATCTCCCCTCATTTTTCTACGCTCCAGGGAATAAAGTCCTAACCTATTCAACCTTTCTCTGTAACTGAGTTTCTCAAGTCCCGGCAACATCCTTGTAAACCTTCTCTGCACTCTTTCAACCTTACTTATATCCTTCCTGTAATTTGGTGACCAAAACTGTACACAATACTCCAGATTCGGCCTCACCAATGCCTTATACAACCTCATCATAACATTCCAGCTCTTATACTCAATACTTTGATTAATAAAGGCCAATGTACCAAAAGCTCTCTTTACGACCCTATCTACCTGTGACGCCACTTTTAGGGAATTTTGTATCTGTATTCCCAGATCCCTCTGTTCCACTGCACTCCTCAGTGCCTTACCATTAACCCTGTATGTTCTACCTCGGTTTGTCTTTCCAATGTGCAATACCTCACACTTGTCTGTATTAAATTCCATCTGCCATTTTTCAGCCCATTTTTCCAGTTGGTTCAAGTCCCTCTGCAGGCTCTGAAAACCTTCCTCACTGTCTACTACACCTCCAATCTTTGTATCATCAGCAAATATGCTGATCCAATTTACCACATTATCATCCAGATCATTGATATAGATGACAAATAACAATGGACCCAGCACTGATCCTTGTGGCACACCACTAGTCACAGGCCTCCACTCGGAGAAGCAATTCTCTACTACCACTCTTTGGCTTCTACCATTGAGCCAATGTCTAATCCAATTTACCACCTCTCCATGTATACCTAGCGACTGAATTTTCCTAACTAACCTCCCATGCAGGACCTTGTCAAAGGCCTTACTGAAGTCCATGTAGACAATATCCACTGCATCCACTTTCCTGGTAACCTCCTCGAAAAACTCCAATAGATTGGTCAAACATGACCTACCCCGCACAAAGCCATGTTGACTCTCCCTAATAAGTCCCTGTCTATCCAAATGCTTGTAGATTCTGTCTCTTAGTACTCCCTCCAATAACTTACCTACTACCAACATTAAACTTACCAGCCTATAATTTCCCGGATTACTTTTTGATCCTTTTTTAAACAACGGAACAACATGAGCCACTCTCCAATCCTCCGGCACCTCACCCATAGACAGCGACATTTTAAATATTTCTGCCAGGGTCCCCGCAATTTCAACACTAGTCTCCTTCAAGGTCCGAGGGAACACCCTGTCAGGTCCCAGGGATTTATCCACTTTAATTTTCCTCAAGACAGCAAGCACCTCCTCCTTTTCAATCTGTACAGTTTCCATGATCTCACTACTTGTTTCCCTTAACTCCATAGACTTCATGCCAGTTTCCTTAGTAAATACAGACGCAAAAAAAACTACTTAAGATCTCCCCCATTTCCTTTGGTTCCCCACATAGCCGACCACTGTGATCTTCAAGAGGACCAATTTTATCCCTTACAAACCTTTTGCTCTTAATATACCTGTAAAAGCTCTTTGGATTATCCTTCACTTTGTCTGCCAAGGCAACCTCATGCCTTCTTTTAGCCCTCCTGATTTCTCTCTTAAGTATTTTCTTGCACTTCTTATACTCCTCAAGCACCAGTTTATGTCAGGAACAGTCACAGGAGCAATGAGAGGATAAAGCACCCACCACCCACCACCCACCACCCCTATCCTATCTATGACGCAGTCAGAGCTTCCACATTCGCTTCATTATCCACCTTAGAAACCAAAAAACTGGAATAGATACAAGTCAGCATCAAACCCCAGGGACTACCTGAAAGGAAGGAAAATGGTATTTTTGCAACAAAAATAATACTTATTTGTATATCTAAAGGCATATTGTATCAGACAACCCTGCTGCCTATGATGATTAAGTTCTCCTGCTATTCCATAAGACCATAAGACCATAAGACGTAGGAGCAGAATTAAACAGAATCGATTCTGCTCTGCCATTCGATCATGCCTGATTAATTTTCCCCCTCAACCCCATTCTCCTGCCTTCTCCCAGTTACCTTTGATGTCCTTACTATTCAAGAACCTATCTACCGCCACTTTAAATATACAGAATGTCTTGGAATCCACAGCGGTCTGCGGCAATAAATTCCACAGATTCACCATCCTCGGGCTAAAGAAATCCATAACAAGGAAAAATTTATAAATGTTGGATATAAACAGGTTTATGGAGCAGCAATATATCTTCTGAAACATATAATCATATTACTTCCCTTTTAGATTAGATTTAGATTTATTTATCGCGTTTACATCACAAAAGTGTAGTAAAATATGTCATTTGCTTTAACAACCAACATACCAAGGAAGCACTGGTGGCAGCCTGCAAGTGTCACCACATATTCCAGCACCAATATGACATGTCCACAATGCTCAACTGAACAACACAAAACATACCAGATAACAAAGCAATAACAGTGATAAAAACCCCATTCCTCACTCCCTCACACAATCCTCTAATCCAGGACAGGCTGTCTTGTTCAGCGTCCTAGGACTTGTGCATTCACGGGCCATGAGCCTGACTCCACAAATGGACTTACAGACATTCACAGACCTGGCCTCTGACCATTAGACCTTGACTTCCGGACTTCCGATAAAACTTCAAGCTTTGATCTGAACCCCCAATCGAACATTAGGTTTCAATCTTTGGTATTAACCCAGGAATTGCTGATGATGACGAACAAGGATGCTGGATGAGGGTCCAAACTCCAGACCTCAAACACTGGACTTGCCAATAACCGAACCCCGAATGTCCTTACTGGTCTTCAATGCAGACATCCAACCACGCTCTCGCCACTAGCACTTGAATGCAGAGTGGAGACTTAGACTCTGGCCTGCCTTCTAATTACCCCTAAACATCTTTGCCCCTAAACCCTGACCTGACCCCTAACTCCACCCTCTGTCCCCAAAACAATCCTTACAAATCACAAGCTTAAAATATCTTAAAAAAGAACAAGTCCGAGCCGCGACCTCTACAAAGACCGCAGCTCAGTGCTATCTTGAAAAAAATAACTTCCTTAGAGGAAAGTGAGTGCTCTGACAGATTTATACCCCCTGTTATCCAACCCTCCGCATTGTCAGTAATACATTCATCTAAATCCCAGGAGAAAGGCTGGCACAGGCGATGCAGGCTGGGGCAAGATGAGAGATATTGATTGGGACACCTAGAGAGTTGGGGGAAGATTCCTACTCATCAACGGGATGAGTTACCTCCCCTCACCCCATTCAAGCACCTAAAGATGATACCCACAAATCTAGCAGTGGGGACAAGATGTGGAATGCATGCTGTATTGATACGTTTTATTCCCTGAAACGTGAATAGCTCTTAACATTTTCCTTACCCACTCTGTTCAAGGCTTTGTTTACTCTCTGGATTTAGTAGAATAATTAAAACAACACCAATTTATCTATACTTATCCTGAGCACAGTTACTATGAATTTCATAATCCTTGAGCAAGGAGAATGTTTGGAACCAGCAGACCGTACAAGGAGATAATCAGGCCAATTTTGGATGCAAGGTTGAGGCACACTTCAAAGCAGACATTTGCGGCAATGAGCAATTTAAGGTAATCCTAGTTCAAACAGAGAAATAATAACTTCTTTGAAAAGGCCAGTTCCAGAGTCATAATGACAATAGACATTTATACAAAAAGCTTTAACATAATCCACAAACAGTTTTCAAATTATACAGATACTGTTGACCGCAAAAACTCTAGCTGCAATTTTTCATTTCATGGAAGACTAAACACAGGCCCCCTCAAATCAGAGATTATTATTAAGGATGTCATGTATTTTAACAAGCAAAAAACATACATACAAAAGGTTCAAAAAGCCGAAATTAAAGTAAATTTAAAATCATAGTTTAATTGAACTCAAAACTCCCCGCTGCAGAATTCAATCAAAACTACATTCTACAAAACATTAAGAGACTGAAGTAAATGTTCCAAAGCACAGTATGCAGGTATTCCAACCTGTGCTGTACACAAATGTCTTAATGTAATCCTCTAGCAGATCCCTCACTCTGTGTTATAGTCAATAGCTGACATGCAGCAGAGACTTATCCAGCTCAGTTATTTGACAAGTGATTATTATTGTTAGATGAACAAAACAAAGAAGCAACTAAAGATTGATCACATTAAGATTTTGAATGTCAACCATGACAAATTCTGTTACTAATAAAGAGAAAAATTAGAAATGGTGACCTCCCTAAGTTTTGGAGGTCTCCATTTGTTCTTTGTCTTGGTTATTCTTACTTTCTGATCAACGAAACAACATAATAATATAAAAAAAAGTCATCTAGAATTTTTCCTGATGCAGCGACGAACTCTTCCCATTGAGTGATCCAGCCCTCTAGAGTACAATGCCCTTCAAGGATTTTGAAATACAGCTTCCAGTCAGTAAGTACAATAAAGCCACCATATAAAATATCATCTACTCTACAAAGTTTGCAGTTTTCCACTTCTGATATAAAAAAAAATTCTAAATTTGAGAAGGAATCAATACTGTGGCTAAGGATCAAAAATCTTAGATCCAGAGTCCCAGTGAAAGTTCAGAAGTTCAAAGTTCAAAGTCAATTTTATTACCGAAGTACATATATGTCACCATATACAACCCTGCAATTCATTTTCCTGCAAGCATACTCAGCAAATCTATAGAATAGTAACTATAACAGGATCAATGAAAATTCAACCAGAGTGCAGAAGACAGCAAACTATGCAAATGCAAATGTAAATAAATAGCAATAAATAGTGAGAACATGAGATAACAAGATAAAGAGTGCTCCAAGTGAGATTATTGGCTGTGGGAAACATCTCAATAGATGGGCAAGTGAGTGTAGTTACCCCTTTGTGTAAGTTCCTAATGGTTGTAGGGTTGTAACTGTTCTTGAACCTGGTGGTGCAAGTCTCTAGGCTCTTGTACCTTCTACCTGATGGCAGCAACAAGAAAAGAGCATGGCCTGGGTGGTGAGGATCTCTGATGATAGAGATTGCTTTCCTACGACAGGTTGGAAGGGCTTTACCTGTGATATACTGGGCCGAATCCACTACCTTTTCTAGAATTTCCTGGTTCAAAGGCATTGGTGTTTCCATACCAGGCCGTGGTGCAACCAGTCAATACACTCTCTACTAAGCACCTATAGAGGTTTGTCAAAGTTTTAGATGTCATTCTGAATCTCTGCAGACTTCTAAGGAAGTAGAGGTCTGCCGTACTTTCTTTGTAATTGTACTTACGTGCTGGGTCCAGAACAGATCCTCTGAAATAGTGACACCCAGGAATTTAAAATTGCTAACCATCTCCACCCCTGATCCTCTGGTGAGGACTGACTCATGGACCTCTGGTTTCCCTCTCCTGAAATCTACAATCAGTTCTTTGGTCCTTGGGACAGAAGGGTCTCTGCCTGAAATGTCGACTGTTTATTCTTCCCCATAGATGCTGCCTGGCCTGCTGCGTTCATCCAACATTTTGTGTGTGTTGCTCTGGATTTCCAGCATCTGTGGGAACTCCTGAGTTTCTGAAACTATTGCTGTGCTAATGTGCGACCTATTTCTTTTATTTTAACAGGAAGGGAAATAAAGCCACTAAGGGTTTAAATCAATTTGACAAGGGAAGAGAATTCTTGCAGGCATGCATCACTCAGCACGATTTCAAGTCCACAAGCTCCTTTTTGTTTAGGATCTGCAAACAATAACGGAGAAACTACTGCTTCACCCCATATGGCTTCTTCATAGTTAAAAACAGTATGTTATCCAGTGTGCCTATACATATCTAATTCATTTTCAGTTAGAAGCATCTGCCCCACTCCTTGCTAAGCATGGGGAGAAATGAAAGCCTCTTGAAGAATTAACAATCCTGCAAGTTCCTGGGAAATTCTACAGCAGAAGGAAGAACTCTGCATTTTTTTCCATTCAGGAACTTGCTGATGACAGCATCTTTTGCTTTTGTCGACATAAGTAGTGACAAGCCTACATTGACCATTTCCTTTTGATAAATCTGATTGCTTGTTAGAAAATCAAGAAATCAAGTGCAGTTCACAACTTGAATCCCTTAATTAAAAACAAAAGCACCAGGTACAGTGGGATAAAGTGAAGGAAAACTAGCCAGCAGACATTGGTGTAGGCTGAATAAATAATCTGTCTGCCTTCAAAACTCCCTGATAAAGCAGAGCTAGACATCCTACTTGTTATCTAAGAGCAGAATGCATTTGCTACTGAAATGTTCATAGTAGACAGATTTGGGTGGTCTGTATGCTTTGACAGAACACTCAAGCACACGATAATGTAAAGGGGCTTATCTAATTATGAGCAAAATAACCAGATTAGAGAATGTATTATCCAGTTGTAACTCAGATCTTATGTTTCTGCGGTTACATTTTTTTTAGGCAGGATTTAACTCTTAGGCCAACATTTCCTCAGAGGTGGCCTAGTTTGCTGCATAACTTTGCTGTGAATTTGGGGGGAAATGCCATTTATCAAATCACAGTCCTTCTACTAAGCAAGGGGAATGGTTTTTGTGCTTACATGTTATTACAAACTGTAAGCTTCTCGAGAATTGAATTTCCTGGCTTTATTCTGTGATATTTCACTCTTGATGTGATTGATGGGAAGCCTGAATTGCCTTCACTCTACTGTGACTTTTATTTAAGACTGGTAACAGTAAGGCTTTTGCATTCTGCAGGTTAAATATTCTTATAGGTCATCCACGAGCATTATTTATAAAGTTCCATTTGGTATCAACTAAAAAGCAACTCACAGTAACATTTGTGGCCTAACTGACATCACTTCCAAAAGATGAAAGATTTGTCACAATGGTGGGGGATTGGGAGCAAGGGTGGACCCAAATGTAAGACACGTCTTGTGAGGTTACTTAGATTTAGTTTATTGTTCGATACCAGGAGAGCAAGGCAGGAGCAGGAAATAGCAAACTGGACAAGGACTCAGGACTACAACTAGGCTGGGACAAGGGTCTGGGCTTGGACTCGGAATCGGCTCCCAGAACTAGAGGAGACATGAAGAGGCTACGGAATTGACTCCGAGCCAGGGACTGGGCAAGGACCCAGTACCTGGGTCTTGCCTCGGGCTCGGACCCCAGAACCAGGCAAGGACATGACATGGGCTAGGGAGAGGAGGAACAGGGAAAAACAGAGCCTCGGTCTCCGGAGAGCAGGTACATGGAACCATGGACACATACACAGAACACAGAGTCGGGACCCCTCCTTGGGTACAGGACATAGGGCCGGGACTCACACACAGAACAGAGAACTGGGACCCCTCCTTGGGTACAGGACATAGGGCCGGGACTCACACACAGAACAGAGAACCGGGACCCCTCCTTGGGTACAGGAAAAAGGGCCGGGACTCACACACAGAACAGAGAACTGGGACCCCTCCTTGGGTACAGGACATAGGGCCGGGACTCATGACCCCCGCAGGGCAACGGCAAGACGGCCTGACTTACCCCACGGAGGCGAGGACAAGACAAGAACAACATGAAAGAACACCAGACAGTACCTATCTAGCTCCGGCAATAGAACTAGACCGAAGTGCAGGCGAGGGCTGCAGACGAGGGCTAGAGGCGAGAGGGGCAGAGAAGGGATTCAGACAGTGGGGTAGGACAGGAATCACAGACCGCCAGGGCCAGGACTTGACTCGGAACTTGGATGCCACCAGGGCCAGGACTTGACTTGGTACTTGGATGCCGCCAAGGCCGGGACTTGACTTGGAGCCTCCGGGTCGTGGCGAGCTCTCGACTCGGCCCGGGAACAGGAGACAGCGGTTCTTGATTCCCTCCGGCGGGTTACCTGACGGACCCATCTCGGTGAGGAAACTTTGCAGGTTCGCTTTGGCGAGGTAACTTGACAGGGGTGCTCCGGTGAGGAAAGGCACTCGCTTCGGGCGGAGACAAGGCTTGCTCCGGCCAGATGACATTGGCACGCCATACCTTTGGTGAGTTTGCAGACGCTCACGCGCCCGAACGGCTGAAAGCCGGAGACTATAAACTACCGGTTCAGCCGGGAGTAAATTGCCTCTAATCACCAAGGCCGAGGGACACGGGAAAACAGGGAACCAAAGGGAAACAGGGAGTCAACAGTCCGGATCGTAACATAAACAAAGTAAGTTTAAAGAGACCCCGATCTGGACCATGACAAGATTAGCTTTACTTGTCACATGTAGATTGAAGCATCAAGCATGCAGTGAAATGTAGCATTTGGATCAAATGAAATCAGCTAGTATTCTGTTGAGGACCATGTTACCAGCACCAACAACTTACTAACTCCAGCCATAGTCTTTGGAATGTAGGAGGAAACTGGAAGATCAGTGGAAACCCATGCAGTCATGGGGTGAACTTACAAACAGCGGTGGGAATCGAACCCCAATCCTACAAGCTGGCACTGTAAGGCAATGGCGCTAGCCACTATGCTACCATGCCATATACAAAGGCAGGTAGACACTTCAGGAGAACTAGGGATGATCACATAGAACCTAAATGAAAATGGAGAAACAATAATGTTTGCTACATATAGAAGGGAAAGAGAAATTATTTTGTAATTGAATACAGATTTCACAACATACATTGCCTTACTTTTAGTCTAATGCTCCTGGTCATCTGTTATCATATTTGTTTTGATATCTTTACACATTTCCTCTTGCGACAAGTACTAGCTTTCTCTTGTGGAAATTCGTGCAAGACAATTGATGGGGGCCGAATGTGGCTTAGGTTTGTAAGAAGAGGCTTATAAGTGTTCATATTCTGTAAAGTTTGTAAGATGATATGCAGTTTCTAAGGGTGGCCATAGACTTCCAGAGGAGAGTGACAATTGACTTAGCCTTAAAGACTGCTATGAAGGCAGAAATTGGGAAACTGGAATATTAGGATAGGGAACTGCAGTAGAAATTAAGCCAAGAAGAGGGGAAAGAAAGATGAAAGGTGACACAGACCAAGTTGGACCAGTGAAAGATAACAAAAAGGCAATAGGTGCTAAGGTCCAGAGTGACTTCTAGACTGGTGATGGGAGGTGTTCAGGTGACATACAGTAGACACAGCAGAGATTAGGAGGGATAGGCTGTGGCTGAAAACTGAGGTTAGGGATGAGGCAGATGAGAAAGACCAGTGTGAAAGTCTGGGAGGTCTTTTTTTTAAATGGAATTTTACCATTTAAGATGAAGAGTCAACTGTACTCTTTTCCATAGATGCTGTTTGGTCTGCTGAGTTCTTCCAGCACTTTGTGTGTGTTGTTTTAATGGGATCATTATCCAGCCATTCTTTTTCAGTAGTTTTGCCAATACCATTCTAATTTGATTGTTTCAGCAAGGTTATGGCTTGCATCCACTACAATGATTGGTTCTTCAACATTAGGGGCTCATTTAAATTTGGACAAACTGACATAATAACACTGTAACATGGTGGGACAGAATTGTGCGTCCTATATAAGCAATGCATAAAAGCTGGTCCCAAAAATTTGACAGTTATTTTGTGGAGCCGAGTGAAACAGTAATGCTCTTCAGGGCCCAGCAACATGCCATTGTTATTTTATTACAATTATTACAATTACTTACAATTATTTAAAACTTTTTCCTTGTTTTTCCTCACACCCTCTCTACTCATAAATCGCCCCACCTCAAATTGTCCCTGTACCATTCAGGGAGCACGTTAATGCAACAATAAGAATTCATTGAATTGTGTTTGCGATATGGTTGTTACTTCGGGTACATTTCAGCAATAGGATAGAGAGTATTACTAATAATATTACCTCTCCCGGAAGAAGATGGTGCCAGTGAACAACAGTATTGAAAGTGACATCCACAAGATAGTTCACAAAGCCATCCCTTTCACTTCTTTTATTTCTTTTTACATCTTATTTCAGATATGGTTATGGTAGCCTGTTATCTACAGTCTGGAAGTGTGTTTTTGGGCCAAATGGACAATCTGGTGCTTTGCTGTCTCCAAGAGGGTTTCACAAGGCTGCAAGCTAAGCCAGGAGACAGAGCGCGAGCCCACCATCCACTCCATTGCTTGCCGATCCTGCCGTTTAAAGCGCCGAGGAAGACTGAGATCATCAGCTGGGTGCAGAGCGAGGACGAGTGAGTATTCAGCACTGTCTACCAGCCTCTCGCTCACTGCCTCAGGAGGAGGGTGTTTGCGTGTAGCGGTCCCTCTCTCTCCTTCTCCCTTGCTGCTCTTAAGGAAAGGTCCTTGAGTTCAAGTGAATTCTGTCTCCCTCGATGCTGTCAGAAGATAGTGCCAGAGTAAGGTTTAATCACTGAAGTTTGTAGCCATGGACCCTAGTCCAGATTTATGATGTGTCCTGATTCTGGCCGCTCCTTTTTTTGTTGCTATTTTTTGGGCAATTTTCAAATCTGCGCAACCTGCAGGTGATTAACACTGAGCTGAACTGAAATATGCCTTTTGGTTTTGTGTTTTGTGTTCTGTGTTGTCGCTTGTCATTCTTAATGCTGGGAAAATTGCTCTGAAGTATTTTCACACTCACCAATCTGAGATGTTTGTATTAGGCGTTTTTATTTTAAGTAGACGTTAATGAGAAGAATTCAACTTTCCTAAATCATCCAGAACATTTGTCAAAATGATTAAGCAATGACAATTTTCAAATGCATTTCAAGTTGTACCTAAATGTAATTTTCATTTCAATAATATAATCTATATCATTATAGATAATTATAAATACCTACTCATTTCACATCTAGACAATGTCACAGAGGAGGTATTCTCCCTTAAAGCAATCCTTTGGTTCAACTCTCCCTCCGTGCCACAGATTATTTTCCCTTAAGTGTCTTGTTGAGTTTTTGTTTCAAAAGCCCTAACTGATTCTGTTTTTTTTTACTGAAATGATACTAAACATGAAAAGAATAAAACTGGAATATCGAGGATGTACATAATAGGTCTAACAACATTTTAGAAGGGGGGAAACTTGTTAATGTTTCAGTTTAAATGGAATTCTCATTCATTCAAATCCATTGCAGGTAGTGCTGGTAATATTATTCTTGATGTTCTCTTATCCAGATTGCATCACCACAAATGGTCTAAAAATTTGCTTGGCAATTGGTATACTGCCTGGATTAAAGCAGCAGCTGAAACAGTAATAATCCTATTACTGTCTTTCATTTGACTCATTAGATGTAATGTCTGACAGCTGCACAATCCCACAAGAACTTTCGGTTGATTTTTTAATTAACCTTTTTAGAGAGCTTCAGGTCTATTTTACAAAATATGTATTTTCATCTTAACATTGTTTAGATCAAACACCAAGCTTCTAATTGTGTGCAGGAAGTATATATGACCAGCAGGTCAAAGGCACTGTGCATAACCTGAATCTGCAGAGATTTATAAGACTTAATTAAGGAATCATTTTGGATTTCTAAATCTAAATTTTTTATTCCACGTTATCTGAAATAAGGCATGTTTTTCAAACTAATCAATTCTCATTACTGTCACCTAACCTCTGAATTGTTTGACTTCTCTTGATTGCTACATCATGCATTGCAATGGTTACTTCAGAACTACTACTAAAACTGTTACAAAATTCCCTACTCCGTTTGGTTCACAAAAGGACCTTTGTACACCATCTATCTCATTTAAACAAATCAAAAAGTTAAGTTTTACAGAAGACCAAAGTGATACAGCTGCAAGGCCACTTTGAAATATGCTTGACTTCCTTTTCTTCCATGTTTAATTTTAAGCTACTTTTACCTCTCTAGATCTCTCTAGCTACCTCTCTAGCTCAGAACAGTACAGCACAGATATAGACTCTTTGGCCCATGATGTACTGAACCAAATAAATTAGTAACCAAATTGCCGACTAAACGAATCCCTTCTTCCCACGCAATGTTCAAATCCTTCTATTCCCCTCACATCCATGTGCCTATCTAAATGTCTCTTAGAAGTCTCTAATGTATCTGTCTCCACCATCACCCCAAGCAGCACATTCCAGGCATCCACTACTCTCTGCGTAAAAAAACTTGCCTCTCACACCTCCTTTAAAATTACCCCCTCCCACCTTAAATGCATGTCCTCCGGAATTAGACATTTCAATCCTGGGAAAAAGGTACTGTCTGTCTACTCTGTCTATGCCTCTCATAATCTTACAGACCTCTATCAGATCTCACCTCATTCTCCAGTGCTCCAAAGAAAACAACGCAAGTTTGTCCAACCTCTCGTTATAGCACGTGCTCTCTAGTCCAGGGAAAACATCCTGATAAACCTCTTCTGCGCCTCTCCAAATCATCAACATCCTTCTCAGGTGACGAAAACTCCAGATGCAGCCTAATTAGAGTTTTATAAAGTTGCAACATAACCTCATGACTATTGAACTCCATGGCTCAACTAATAAAGGCAAGCATGCCATATAACTTCTTATCCACCACATCAACCTATGTAGCCACTTTCAGAGAACTATAAACTTGAACCCCAAAATTCCTCTTCTCATCAACACTGTTAAGGGTCTTGCCCTTTTGACTTACAAGCGTGCAACACCTCGCATTTGTCTGGGTTCAACTCCATATTCCATTTCTTTGCCCATATCTGCAATTGATCAAAATTCCACTGAATTATTTGCCAGTCATCTACACCAGCAGTCTCCAACCACCGGGCCGCAAAGCATGCACTACCGGGCCACGAGGAAATGATATGATTTGGCGATATGAGTCAGCGGCACCTTTCCTCATTCCCTGTCACGGGCGGCACCTTTCCTCATTCCCTGTCATGGCCACTGTTGAGCTTGAATGAACGCGAGGTCATTACGCATGCCTCATCCATGTCAGCGTGGGAAAGAGATCAACTCCTCGAGCTTGCAATGATGGCAGGCTGAAAAGTATGTTTGACATAACATCTCTGCCGGCATTCTGGATCAAAGTCAAGGCTGAATATCCTGAGGTAGCCACAAAAGAACTGAAAACGTTGCTTCCATTTCCAACATATCTCTGCAATGAATGCAGCGAAAACTAAATTGCAGAATAGACTGGTCATAAGGAACCCCCTTCGAGTATCGCTGTCTCCCATCACCCCTCGATAGGATCGTCTCGTTGCAGAGAAACAAGCCCACGGCTCCCACTGATTCAGCGATATTGGTGCGTTACAATGATTTTATATGTTCATATGGGGAAAATATCTGCTGTGTGTTTAATATCCAAACGTTACTTAAAATGTTATGATGCTATTGACTTATAAGTGACTTATATAAACCATATAACAATTACAGCACAGAAACAGGCCATCTCTGCCCTTCTAGTCCATGCCCAATGCTACTCTCATCTAGTCCCACCGACCTGCACTCAGCCCATAACCCTCCATTCCTTTCCTGTCCATATACCTATCTAATTTTTCTTTAAATGATAATATCGAACCTGCCTCTACCACTTCTACTGGAAATTCGTTCAACACTTATTTCAAGCTCCCCTGTCCTCCTCTGATAGTTGACTTATCGCTATATTCATGCGAGGAAAATATGCGCTGTGTGTTTAATATTCAATTCGTTAGATAATCTCTTTTAGAAACAAAATTCAGTGTATTAGCCACTTATCACCGATATTACGGTCGTGATTAACACCCCCCCCCGAACAGAATCGCCAAAAATGATTTGTGGAAAAACAATCGGCACGTACACGCATGCGCACTGGTGCCTGCGCAAGGCTTCATGGTAATTGTAGTCTATTCGGGGTAAACACAACGCATTTGACTGCTACTCTTGTCCGTTGGCAACCCTACCCACCCCCCCACCCTGGGTCAGCCGGTCTGCAGGAATATTGTCAATATTAAACCGGTCCGCAGTGCAAAAAAGGTTGGGGACCCCTGATCTACACTTACCATCTGCAAATTACGAATCCACCCATCTATATTTTCATCCAGGTAATTTATATACATGACAAACATAAGTGGTGCCAGTATAGAGCCCTATGGAACACCGCGAATCACAGACCTCCAGCTTGAATATTCTCTTTGACCACCACTCTTCTGTCTTCTATAAGCAAGCCAGTTTTGAATCCAAACAGCCATTGAGCACACCTACAAAAAACATTGTCACAGGAAAGCAGCGTCCGTCAGCAGAGTCCCCCACCACGCAGGGCATGCTTTCCTCACTGCTTTCATCAGGAAGAAGGAACAGGAGCCGAAGGACTCACACCAGGTTCACGAACAGTTATTAACCCTCAACCATCAGGCTCTTGAACCAACCGGGATAACTTCACTCATCCCATTACTGAACTGTTCCCACAACCTGTGGACTCACTTTCACTTCATCTCATGTTTACAATATTTAGTGATTATTATTATTATTATTATTATTATTTATTCCTGTATCTTCACAGTTTGTTGTCTTTTGCACAAATTATTATGGTTATTATTCTATTATGGGTTTATTAAGTATGCTTGCAAGAAAGTCAATCTCAGGGTTGTATATGGTGACATATACAAACGTTTGTGTATATATATATATACTCAGATGATGAATTTGTTTTGAACTTTGAGAATATGGTGGTGTGAGGCACTCCATATAGAGAGGTTAGAAGTAGCAGCCTTGTACTGTATATACAGCAAATATGAGGCATATGCTCACTTGTACAATGTAGTTCAGAAAAAAGAGTAAATAAGTTGTACCTGTTTTATCAGTTCTCCATGTCTATTAGTGATATTTTATTCCCAGTATTACTTACAGTTGGAATGCACACCCCCCCCCCCATTCCACATTACAAACCACTATTAAGGATGACAAGCTCAGATCTCATAAGAAACAAAACTAAAAGTACTTGGAATCAACCAAGAAGAGCTAGCTTCACACAAGCTGCAGTTTTGACTAGCCCATCAGTTTGCATTATCAGGAGCATTGCTCAGCATAGACACAACCAACCCCAACAGAGAACTAGAAAATACGAACGGAAGAAAGATTAATGTCCAAAACTCTGCATGAGAAGGGCAATTCTTGTACACAAATTGTCACAACTCTGGTAGAGAAGAGTGAACACAACACAGTCAACAAGTAACTTTGTGTGTGTGTGTGTGTGTGTGTGTGTGTGTGTGTGTGTGTGTGTGTGTGTGTAAAATACAATATCACAGTAAATTTATTATCAAGGTATGTATACATCACCATATTCCTTAAGATTTATGTTTTTGCAGGCACTCACAGGGAAATAAAGAAATACAACAAAATTTATGAAAGGCAATACATAAGCAAAGGCTTTACTTTGCTGGGTCTATATAAATGACTTGAATATAAGGATGTAAGATGTAATGTGGAAGTGCTGTGAACTGCAAAGAACATCATGATCAATTACTAGAGTATGTACTTAGATGGATCAAATGGACAGGTTAGGGATGATGTGGTTTATTGCTCCAGAGAAGAGAAGGGTGAAAAGGAGATTTAATAGTAGCTTCTCTCATTGGTGCCAATGTCAAGGACAAAAGTTTACAGGTATAAAATAAAGGAAAAAAAAATTAAGAGTGAGTGGAGGGAATTTTAATTTTATGCAAGCCCAGTTAAAATTTGGGATCTCTTGCCTACAGTTGTGGGGTAGACACATGAACTGCGAGACGGGACCGGGTAATGACATGATGCATAAAATGTTCAAGATTACAGGGAAAGGGCAAATATTTGGAGTTAGAATCTTTCTCTGGTAGAGAGCCAGTGTGGAAACAGAAGGTGGGGGCTGATAATTCCTCAGCACTCATTGTTACCCAAAATGGATCGGAGAGAAACATGTTGCGTCTAGTTCTATAACAGTGTTAGACTGAAGGATTGAGATCCAGCTTCACATATCACAGCTTACCTGAGCAATTAGTCTTAATTGCCAAAATTTTAATAAAAACAGGGAAAAAAGAAGAAATAAATCAAATTCAAAATCAGATTTATTATCACTGGCATAATGTATGTTGTGAAATTTGTTGTTTTGCAAAGTGGTGCAGTGCAATACATAAAATTATATATCATTTATACAGAATTATATATTTATATAGTGTATATATACAAATTATATGTTGGAGGATTACAAGTGCCTGGGGATATGAATTGACAATAAACTGGACTGGTCAAAGAACACTGAGGCTGTCTACAAGAAGGGTCAGAGCCATCTCTATTTCCTGAGGAGACAGAGGTCATTTAACATCTGCCGGACGATGCTGAGGATGTTCTACCAGTCTGTGGTGGCCAGTGCTATCATGTTTGCTGTTGTGTGCTGGGGCAGCAGGCTGAGGATGACAGACACCAACAGAATCAACAAACTCATTCATAAGGCCAGTGATGTTGTAGGGATGGAACTGGACTCTCTGACGGTGGTGTCTGAAAAGAGGATGCTGTTTAAGTTGCAGGCCATCTTGGTCAATGTCTCCCATCCACTACATAATGTATTGGGTGGGCACAGGAGTACATTCAGCCAGAGACTCATCCCACCGAGATGCAGCACTGAGCATCATAGGAAATCATTCCTGCCTGTGGCCATCAAACTTTACAACTCCTCCCTTGGAGGGTCAGACATCCTGAGCCAATAGGCTGGTCCTGGACTTATTTCATAATTTACTGGCATAATTCACATATTACTATTTAACTATTGATGGTTCTATTACTAGTTATTATTTATGGAGCAACTGTAACAAAAACCAATTTCCCCTGGGATTAACATAGACTTTGACTATGACTATTATATATAGTATATACAGTATATGCAGAGAGAGAGAGGAGCAGAATTTTAACAGGAGTACAAAGACAATTCTGGGTTTTAAAAATAGATTCATAGAGTGCAACATTAGGGAATTTATGAGGAACCTCAATGATTTGTGTCCACATCTTGGGAAATATGCGAAGGCTCTGAAGAAGGTGCAAAAAATGTCGCTGAAATGATGTTTGGGATGGTGTCTTTAGTTATTTGAGAAGTTGGAATAGATAAGGTTGTGAGGAGATCCAACAGAAGTAATTAAAATCTTGAAGGGTGCAGGGTAGGGTGGATAAAGAGAAACTGACTGAAGAGTTAAAATGATTTAGAATGATATTAAATGATATTAAAAATATTAAATGTAATTTGATGAAAAACTTTTGTTTTACCTAATGAATAGCCTGAAATATACCTCCGGCAGTACCAGAGAAGGCAGACTTAACTGTAGTCTTCAAAAGGGAGCTGGATAAGGAACTGAAAGGACATAAGAACTGCAGTGCTATGACGAGAAGGTGTGGAGTCAGAAGAGAGATGACTGGCCTAATGGTCTTTCACCATGGTAACCATTTAGTGATCCATGACAATGGTCCTCGTTTTCACTTATTTCTGCTGAAGCACTTCATGAATCTAAAAGTAATCAGATGCTTATTTCACCATATCATCCAGTATCAAAAGGCATGGTAGACAGACTGAGGAAGTTATTAAAAAAAAGCCACAAAGAAAGCAATATTATAGGATAATTCAAGTTTAACAATGACACGTTGATTAGCTAACGACACACATAAAAGTTTCTGGTGAACACAGCAGGCCAGGCAGCATCTATAGGAAGAGGTACAGTCGACGTTTCGGGCTGAGATCCTTCGTCAGGACTAACTGAAAGAAAGGTCTTGGCCCGAAACGTCGACTGTACCTCTTCCTAGAGATGCTGCCTGGCCTGCTGTGTTCACCAGCAACTTTGATGTGTGTTGCTTGAATTTCCAGCATCTGCAGAATTCCTTGTGTTTGCATTGATTAGCTAACAGATGGCTAAGCTACAGACTAGCACCATCTTCAACAATAGGTTTGACTCCTGGTGAATTAGTCATGTGTAGAAGACTCAGTTCACACTTAAGCTTAGTTCAGACAATTCTCAAAGGAGGAGGGAAGCAGTCGAAACAGATATCATGATTCAGATCTTGGAGGAAGACATTTTAAAGAACATGATATATTCCCTAATCAACAAAATTGACATTCAGAAATAAGATCTCGGAGCGACAGTTGAAGCATGTTGCACAAAGAGATGTCTTGCAAAAATAGAAAATGGAGTTGGAAGTATATACATACATCAGTTGATTCCTGTAAGAAATGTGAAATAAAATATCAAAGTGTGGTGCAATTTTGAGTACGCTATAAAAGCAAAACCAGTGGAGACTGACACAAGATTCTATTGAACTGAGTCAAGAACTGACGCTTTCCACTAATCAGGAAGTGAATACAACACTGACAGCATAGGCTCCTCGGAGGAGATCAAAGAGATTCAGGGAGCCTGTGGAGATACTAAATCTGTATATAAAGTGAATATGTGAAACATCCTTCCCTTTCAGAAAATAGAAAGCAGCCAGGGGTGTATAAGCGTGTGGCATATGTATGGCATATGCACTCAGGAGCAGTGCAGTTGGAGAGGGTGATATAGTGGAGCAGGAAATGGAGCTGCTGCCTCATAGCATCCCTGACCAGGGTTCAAGTTTGACCCTGCAGTACTGTTGGTGCAGACTTTGTATAATCCTCCTGAGATCGCATGGATTTTCATCGGCTACTCTGGCTCTCTCCCAAATCCCAAAGACGGGCTTCTTGGTACGTTAGGGCTTCGATAAATTACCCTTGGTGTAGGGAGATGGTTAAAAAAAAATCTAACAGTTCCGTGTAAATGTGTGAGAAAAAAAATAGGTTACTGTAGGAGCGTCGACAAAATCAACACGAGTGAACCCGCCACCAAATGGCAGCGTCGTAAATATATAAGAAAAACCCCACCCCAAAAACGTAATGACGTACTATGTAACACACACGGCAAACTTAACCCTTAATAGTCTGGGTGAATTGTGCCTAATGAAATTAAGGAGTCCCTGCATTACTGAGAAATAAGGGGGTACTCAGAAACAGAGGAGATTCTACAGATGCTGGAAAGCTAGAGTATCACACAGAAATTGCTGCAGGAACTCAGCAGGTCAGGCAGCATCTATGGAGAGGAATAAACAGTCCATGTTTTGGGCTGAGACCCTTCATCAGGACTGGAAAGGAAGGAGGAAGAAACCAGAATAAGAAGGGGTGAGGAAAGTAAGGAGTACAAACTGGCAAAGGTTTGATGAAACCAGGTGGATGGATGGGAGAGGGGGGGACGAAGTGAGAAGCTGTGAGGTGATAGGTGGAAAAGGTAAAGGAATAAAGAAGGAATCTGATAGGAGAGGACAGTAGACCAGGAGAAAGGGAAGCAGGAGGGGCACTAGAGGGCAGGTGAGGAGAGGGGAAGGGGGAGTCAGATTGGAGCATGGCAAAGAGAGAAGGGGGAGGGGGAGAAATTACTGGAAGTTAGAGGATTGGGTCTTTGACGTGGGTAGCTATGTTGTACTCTCCCAAACCACACAGCAATGCCTCCACTTGCTCAGCCTGAAACAATAGATGCTGCCTGACCTGCTGAGCTCCTCCAGCATTTCATGGAGGGAAATGGGTTTGATGAGATAGCTCTGGGAACCAGAATAGAATTGATGGGATGTATGGGCTCTTTTTTGGTCACCATGGAAGCATGGAACTCTCTGTAGAATAAGTAAGATGCTTGCACTTTGGCAAGTCTATTTAACTCTGAATAACTTGCTGGGCTGGAATAAACCAGCCTGCCGATGGGTCCTCAGGAATCCACTCATGGCAGCAGAGACATCTCTGTCTCCATTCCTGGGTAATGCAGGCACATCTAGCTTCTCCTCTGCCCCAGGACTCATTAACATGGAAGGCTGCTGAGCTGAGGCACCGGATGCACTTCATATTCTTTACCAGCTTCATACAACCCAGAGCTGGTATATCTTGATGCCTCATTCATTGGACACAGATTAAGTTGCTTCATTTAAAAGACAAGCTCAGTTGCTCTTTTTGATTATTGTCTTTATTTCACTCTATTTCTATACTCATGGAATTTGGGGAGTTATACTGCACAGAAACAAGCCCATTGGCCCAACTGGCCAATGCTGACCAAGATGCCCCATCAAAGCTACAGTACTGTGTAAAAGCCTTAGACACCCTTGTTACAACTATATGCCTAAGACCTTTGCACAGTATTGTCGTAATTTTATGTATTGCACTGTACTGCTGCCGCAAAAATGCAAGTTCCATGACATATGTGAATGATGATAAATCTGATTCTGATGTGGCTCTCTACTGTGGACTGAGAGTGGGAAGGGGGCAGGGAGAGGGGAATCATGGTTGGGAAAAGGGGAAGGGAGAGAGGAGGGAGCAGGAAGCACTAGAGAGACATTCTGTAATGATCAATAAACCCATTATTTGGAATCGAATGACCTTGCATGGTGTCTCAGGGCTGGGTGTGTCGGCACTGTCCTCTCTGGCATTCTTTCTCTAACACCTTTCCCATTCCCCTTCCATGGCACTTCATCCACACCACTACCAACATCCTTTACTCCTGTCAGATTTACAAACTCACTCTCTGGTCCACATTAACAAATACAGTACTGTGCAAAAGTCTTAGCCACACTAGCTATATATATGTGCCTAAGACGCTTGCATAGTACTGTAGTCTTATTTGCCGGCATTTGGACCATAACCTTCTAAACCTTTCCAATCCATGTACCTGTCCGACTGCTGTTATTGTACCTGGCTCAACCACTTCCTCTGGCAGCTCATTCTACATACATACCGCCCTTTGTGCAAAGACGTTACTTCTCAAATTCCCGTTAAATCTTTCTCCTTGCACCTTCAACCTATTCTCTCTAGTTCTTGATTCCCCAACCCCAGGAATATGACTGAGGGCATTTACCCTATCTATGGTCCTGTTGGTTTCATACACCTCTAGGAGATAACCTCTCAGTCTCTGTGCTCCAAGGAATAAAGTCCTATTCTGTCCAACATCTTCCTAATCTCATTCCTTCAAGTCCTTATGTAAATCATTTCTGTACTCTTTCCTGTTTATTAAAATCTTTCCTATAACAGGGCAACCATAACTGGACACCGTACATGACAAACAACAATGGCCCAACACCGACTCATGAGGCATTCAGCCCAAGAAAAAGGGCTTCCACCACCACCTTCTGCCATCAATCAATTGTTTATCCAGTTAGCCAGCTCTCCCTATTTTCAATGAAATCTAATCTTCTACCATGTGGAACCTTATCAAGCACCTTACAGAAGTCCATATAGAACATGCTTACTGCATCATGTCAGGGCATTGAATATAAAACTTGGGAGAACATCAACAAAAAAACTCAATGAAATGTGTAAAGCATAATCTCCCATGCACAATAACCATAACATATAATCATATAACAATTACAGCACAGAAATAGGCCATCTCGGCCCTTCTAGTCCGTGCCGAACTCCTACTCTCACCTAGTCCCACCATCCTGCACTCGGTCCATAACCCTTCATTCCCTTTCTGTCCATATATCTATCCAATTTAACTTTAAATGACAACATAGAACCTGCCTCAACCACTTCTGCTGGAAGCTCGTTCCACACAGCTACCACTCTCTGAGTAAAGAAGTTCCCCCTCATGTTATCCCTAAACTTTTGCCCTTTAACTCTCAACTCATGTCCTCTTGTTTGAATCTCCCCCACTCTCAATGGAAAAAGCCTATCCACGTCAACTCTATCAATCCCCCTCATAATTTTAAACACCTCTATCAAGTCCCCCCTCAACCCTCTACGCTCCAAAGAATAAAGACCTAACTTGTTCAACCTTTCTCTGTAACTTAGGAGATGAAACCAGGCAACATTTTAGTAAACCTCCTCTGTACTCTCTCAATTTTATTGACATCTTTCCTATAATTCGGTTATAATTCCTAATGAATCCCAGTGTTTCTAGATGCATGTATAGTATAATCTCTCAGGAACCTCTCTATTAACTTAGCTACCACCGAAACTAGACTTACCGGTCTAAAATTCTCAGGTTTGTTTATTTTTGCTGCACCTTCTTATATAAAAGCACAATATTCACTCCCTTCCAGTCTACCAGCTCCTCACCTATGGATAATGTTGATGCAAGTGTCTCAGCCAGGACTCCCACAGTTTCTTCTCCAGCCTCTCTTAAGGTCACCATTGAACATGGGTCTCCGGTGCAGCGAGATGGCAGCTCTACTAACTGCGCCATTGTCCCAGCCTTTCTTTCACTGAATCCCCAACTCTTTGGAACACCTGCAGAAGCTTTCCAATGAGTCACCGCTGCTGAATGACTCCTAAATTGTGTATTAGTAGGAATTAACCTGCAGAACTTTGTGCAGCTATGGCTCCCTGGGGTGACTATCCCCATTTGTTCTCCTATTGTGGGTCCAAGTTGGAGATGCTGGTGATAGGGTACAGTAGGTGGTACAGTGATCCAGTAGGTAAGGCTCCTCCATTGTAGTTCTAGGAATCCAGGTTCAATCTGGCTCTGGCTGCATGGATTTGCAATTTCTCCCTGTGATTGTTAAATACAGGAATTGCTGGAAACACTCAGGTCCGGGTGCAGGTCGGCGGGACTGGGCACTTTAAATGGTTTGGCATGGACTAGATGTGCCAAAGGCTCTGTCTCTGTGCTGTACTTTTCGATGACACCGTGACTCGATAACTGAGGTAGCATTCGCAAACATGTGTGTGTGTGAAAGAGAGAGACTATGTATGTATATGTGTGCATGTGTGTGAGAGACTATGTGTGCTTGTGATAGAGAACGAGACTCTGTGTGTGTGTGTGTGCTCGTGTGAGAGAGACAACTGGGTATTTGTGTGTGTGCTTATGTATATTAGGGTTGTGTGTATTTCTCTGTGTTTAATTTACACATTGTGTAGCACACACTTGCTGTTTTTCTTGTCTAAATTTATAGCAGCTTTTGATGCTCACATACAATAAATAGAGCTACTGGGAAGACAATTAACTGCACGTGTACAAAAGGGATAAAGTCTATGCTATGTTCAATCTATTTGAATAATACAATTAATCTATAAACTATTGTAGGGCTGTCATCGTTGGATATGACAGACAACCAGTGACATTGTAAGACAACAAACTACTGTTATTTTAGAGATTTATCTCTCATTTTTAGTTCCTAGACATTTCACAAGAGTGATGTTACTTCTAAGTTTGCATCTTGAGAAAAGCACTTCACTCATTTAAACCTAACTCTGCTTTTGCATGTTGTGAGGAAAAACATCTTTATTCTTATTATCTATCTTCTACAGACATTGGTGAGAATAAAAAGTTAACATCAATAAATGCTGAAGGATCCACAGAATACTCAGAAATTCAGTGGAGGTGGCCCCACAAAATTTATAACATTATTTTATTTGTCCAGATGAGAAGAATGAGATTGGTACCTGGTAAAGTATTATATTTACGTAATCCAAAATTACTGAAAAATTATTATTATATATTGGAACAGATTGTGCTCTGTTCATCATCACATCCTCAGCTGTATCTGGTGTTGTGACCATATTAGACCAATTAAGCCAGACCTAATATTTGACCTCAAGTAATCTGGCAGATAACAGGTGAATGGGAACTGCAGTAAGTCCAGTGCATCTGGAAACTGGATTTGAATCCAACCCCATGAGCTGAAAAGAAAAATCTCTCCTCTCTGATGGTTTCCAGAGTCCTAAATTATTTAAATTTGGACAAGTTCAAGACACTGCAATCAGAAGGTCAAAATAAATAAAACTTAAATGCTGCAATGTCAACTGGATGTCAGCAAACTGGTTCAGAGGGCACATCCAAGGGTAAGCTACTTGAGAACCGGGAATAACAGGTCAGTATAGTCATGAGGATTTCAGTCGCTGTTGGAAAGTTACAATGGAGGAAAGCTTGATAATATTGTAAGTCCATTTTTTGGCTGACCTTGAAGGACTAACTGCAGCAGCTATTGTGAAAAAGCAGTCTTATCAGTCGTATTTACACAAACACCAGCAGGAAATCAAAGAAGGCCAAGCACATGGCAAGCTCAAGGATCAAACAGTCAAACTGCTCGTATTTGTCAAGGGAGAACTCCTGCCTACCATTAGAGATAAACTTATTTCTGCAAGCTTGCAAAACACGTCTCAATGTGCTTCTCGAGCAGTTTTAAATATATATATTAATAAAACACATTTCAAAATGGTTACATTTATCATTACCCTCATGGTATTAATGTTAGCTACCTTTCCTCTCTGTAACACACATTTACTAGATAGTTCACAAGCTGACAAAGCTATTTTTTTGAAAGGAGACTTGAATTATTCAAAAGAATCACACCAGCAAGGATGAATTTCAATGTTCCCCCTATTTAAAGTGAGCTTATGACCCAGGAAATTACTGTGTAACTGCCTCTCAGGATGATATAAATGCTCCCTTTCTGTTCTCATTTCAGTCCAATTTCCATGCTTTTCCAACCTGAACTCACTAGAATAATTTAAATTCCATATGGCGCAGTTCTTGTGCAGCATCCCTGCTGTACCATCAAATGACTCCATCCAGATACAATTACTTGTAATGAGTTCATCTTTAATTGTGATTGAATTTTACATCTCAGTAATACAAACCAGACGGTTACATTGTGAACATAGGAAAATATACAGGCATCAAAGATTGCCTCTCAATGAAATAGATGTTATTAGAAATCCAACAATGATCAGGGAATTGCACCTTCTAATAGATTTGAAATAGTTTTCTAATAAAACTTTACAATTTGTCATTTTTAATTCAAAATCTTAAAAAGTATGACCCTTCCACTCTGATCCAGTAACTCTTACATTATATATATATATACTGTAGTTATGCAAAGTTTATCAGTCCTGGCTACAGCTCATAAGTGTCATTGCAAAGACAGCACGGCAGCACCTCTATTTTCTTAGAAGTTTGCAAAGATTCAGCATGCCATCTAAACCTTTGACAAACTTCTGCAGAAGAGTAGCGGGGAGTACTGTATATTGACTGGTTGCATCGCGACCTGGTCTGGAAACACTAATGCCCTTGAACGGAAAAGCCAACAAAAAGAATTGGATACAGCCCAGACCATCATGGGTAAAACCCTCCGCACTATTATGTTTTGTAACTAATCGAAAAGGAAACATGGGAGCCCAAGGTAATGTGGCTACTCAGTTTTACTTTTAAGTGAGGTGCTCACATATGCTGTGGTGGCATAATGACATATGCCATTCACATTCTTCATACATAGGACCATAATGAATTATGAAAAACAAAGAATGCTTAAACAAACAATATATTTACAATATTAATTGAATATTACTGAAATTTAAATACACTACACTCCTTTTTGCTTAGCTATAAACTCCAACCCAATATACAGTGCATCTCAGCTCAAATATGTAACATCTCCAGTCATCTTACACAGCATAAACATAGAATAAGGTAAAATACAACTACAGACATCCACAGCACAGTCAACTTTAAATTGTCCTAAACGTTTAATTACTGTGGAGCATTTCTTACTCTTGTAGAATAACGACTTTCCTGAAAAGTGGGTGGGGGGGTGTCATTCAGCTTGGAAGGTGACTTATGCCTGTGAATAAAATAACTTCTGCAACTTCCTCCATGGTGATTGTAGGAGTTGACTCTGGGACTGCAGGAAGTGGTTCTGACAGCTCTGGACAACTTTTTCTTAAACAATTGACTCTGCTCTTCTCAACTGATAGGATGTGGAAACCATAGAAAGGGTGCAGAGGAGATTTACAAGGATGTTGCCTGGATTGGGAAGCATTCTTTATGAGGATAGGTTGAGTGAACTCAGCCTTTTCTCCTTGGAGTGACAGAGGATGAGAGGTGACCTGATAGAGGTGTACAAGATGAGGAGAGGGATTGATCGTGTGGATAGTCAGAGGCTTTTTCCCAGGGCTGAAATGGCTAGCAAGAGAGGGCACAGTTTTAAGGTGCTTGGAAGTAAGTACAGAGGAGATGTTAGGGATAAGTTTTTTACGCAGAGAGTGGTGAGTGCATGGAATGGGCTGCCGGCGGAGGTGGATACGATAGGGTCTTTTAAGAGACTCCTGGACAGGTACATGGAGCTCAGAAAAATAGAGGGCTATGGGTAGCCCTGGGTACTTTCTAAAGTAAGTACATGTTCGGCACAGCTTTGTGGGCCAAAGGGCCTGTATCGTGCTGTAGGTTTTCTATGTTTCTATGTGTCATCTCCAGGTGACATCACGCGCAATCTCCACTGTGTCGTAGAGTGATCCACTCTGTCCTTGATCTTTCTAAGTACCCAGTTTTGATCACCTCTGTAGTCCCCTGCCAGAACTGCTTGTCCAGTAGTGAAACATTGAATCTCATTGTTTGAGGGGCCCTCAGTTTGTGTCAGCTGGTTGTCTTGCCTACTCCTTCTGAGATTGACTTTGAGGAGATCCAAGCATGAGCGCAAGGGACAACCCAGGACCAGCATAGCTAGTGAATTGTTAGCTGTGGAGTGTGCTGCCTTGCGATATGCAAGGAGGAATTGGGAGGTTTCTGGTTCAGTGTCAGTGCAGTATGTCCTGTTGATATTGCTCACAGTGCATTCCTTAGACTTCGGACAAAACTTTCTGCCAAGCAAACAGCAGCTGGGTGGTTCAATGTAGACGCAATATGTCTTAATCCATTCATTTTCAGGAAGGACTGAAACTGTTCTGAACAAAACAAACTGTGGGTCAGTTGTCACTGACGAAGTGTGCTGGAACATCAGTACTTGAGAAGAGGCTTCTCAACACTTCAGTAGTGTGCGAGGCTGTAGTGGAGGGAGGCTATTGGGAACACTTCTTGCCACTTTGTAGCTGCATCCAATACTATCAAGAAATCTGTGGCCATGGATGGTCTGGCAAAATCCACATGAATCCATTGTGAGGGTTATTCGGGCCTCTCTTCGCATCTTCTGGGTGTGTTTGTATCTTGAAAAGTGCAGAGCAAGCTGCTTGATCTACTGATCTATCCCAAGACCCAGACAAAGCTTTCAGCCAACATTTTCATTTTGACCACACTAGATGACCAGCATGTAGCTCCTCCAACACTTCAGCTCTCAGCTTGGATGGTACAACAACTCTCAATCCCCACATAAGGCAACCTCTGTCAAGGGCAAGTTCATCCTAGTGCTGGTAAGAATGGGGAAACTGGAATTTCTACCGCACATTCCAGCCATTTTGGGTGGCCATGTACACCTGATTGAGTCTGGGGTCTTTTTTTGGTTTCCCTTTGGATCATCCCTGCCTTAATAGAGAGACTTTCAATTTGCATTAGGGAGAATACGTCAAGAGGAGTGTCTTCTTTTGTAAATTGTTCAGCTATCTCATTTTCCAAGCGTAAACAGGACAATCCATCAGCATTTGCATACAGTTGAAGTCAGAAGTTTACATACATCTTAACCAAATACATTTAAACTCAGTTTTTCACAATTTCTGACATTTAATCCTAGAAAACATTCCCTGTCTTAGGTCAGTTAGGATCACTACTTTATTTTAAGAATGTGAAATGTCAGAATAATAGTAGAGAGAATGATTTATTTCAGCTTTTATTTCTTTCATCACTTTCCCAGTGGGTCAGAAGTTTACATACACTTTGTTAGTATTTGGTAGCATTGCCTTTAAATTGCTTAACTTGGGTCAAACATTTTGGGTAGCCTTCCACAAGCTTCTCACAGTAAGTTGCTGGAATTTTGTTCGATTCCTCCAGACAGAACTGGTGTAACTGAGTCAGGTTTGTAGGCCTCCTTGCTCGCACACGCTTTTTCAGCCCCGACCAGTGGAGGGACTCACTAAAAATAGGCCAAATTTTAAACAGGAAGTAACAAATTTCTCAAGAATAACAAACTAAAACAACAATTATTTTTCTTAAACTTTCAATTTGTGCAGCTGAAAGTGCAATAGCAATTAAAAGGGTGCATATAGAAAATAGTCCCTGGATAAATAGTAATTAATCTATTGTGTGCTCGGGTTGACTGAGCTAATGTGTTATTTTATTTGGTAGATATACAAAAGGTATTAGAAAGAAATTTTTTCATCATTCCTTTATTGATAGTTCCTCCAAACTGTGTTCATCAAGATTAATTGATTCAATATATCAATGATAAATTTACATTGGTTTAATTTTAGGCACTTCGATGTGTCTTGCCTACCTACTTAAATCTGACTTGCCTTTGTTTTACATTGCACTTATCATGAAATACAATGTGAAAGGTGTGATTAATTCGGAGAAGAAAATCACTACCACAGTTGGTTAAGTAAATTGCAGCAAGTATGTTAAAGAATTGAAGATGAGCTTTATTTGAAACATATCTGGCGAAACATCAAAACATGTGCGTTGTTTTGTGTCAACGAAGAACACAGTCTGAGGGGGAGCCACATTTCTGGTGCCAACAAAACATGTCCATAACTCACCAGCACTAACCCTAACCGTATGGCTTTGGAATATGGGAGGAAACTGGAGCACTTGGAGGAAACCCAAGCAGACAGTGGGAGAATGTACAGACTCCTTACAGGCAAGAATCGAACCCTGAGCAGTGATCACTGGCACTGTAAAGCAATTGTGCTAACTGCCCCTATGCATAGACAAAATTAGAATATTCAATAGATGATAATTAACCAGATGTCTATATAGGATTATGAAGTTAACTGAAGAAAATATATCTATGAAAATATATCTGAGAAAAGGATATGGGGGTGAAAAAGTTGTTTTACGAGCTAAACAAGTTACACAGTTATTTCATTTCTAGTAGGAATAACATTCAAATAACATAAATGACCACATCATATGCTTACTGCTTATATCAGTGAATGTATTTTTACTTTGTTCTCTGTCAGACTTCCAGTGGGAAAGAGATGTCCAGAAAATCAATTGAATAGAATGGAAAGCCAATCCATTTTTATTGGGAGATTTACATTGAAAGACATTTTTCATGGAAATTTTCAGCATGCCTTCAAAGTCAGTCAATGTTATTGATCACTATTTCTTTAAAAACATACCAGTTCCAGCAAGTTATTGCAGAGAACACAATAATCACTGCATAAATAGAATGAAATCTTTTTGCCTTCGTTAATAGTGTGAGATATCTGAGTCTGAAAATAATTGAGTAAAAGTAGTAAGCTAACACAAATATTACAGAACTTGAACAACAGGAATTCTGCAGATGCTGGAAATTCAAGCAACATACATCAAAGTTGCTGGTGAACGCAGCAGGCCAAGCAGCATCTATAGGAAGAGGCGCAGTCGACGTTTCAGGCCGAGACCCTTCGTCAGGACTAACTCAGAACTCACTCTTTTGAACAATATGGTACGTACAAAGGCATGAGAAGTCCAGTATTTCAATATTCATAAACTTATTATTATTTAAAGAAGACAAATTAATTGGAAATTATTAATGAGGAATTGCTCAGGAGCATTTTCTTGATAAGAAGAAATTAGTTTCAAAATACTAGGCATTAAAAGGGCAGGGCAGCTACTTTTGAAACCTTTGAAAGCATCATTCTTCAGCAGGTGGCTTCATTTCATTTTAAATTTTTATTTTGACTGCTCCTTTCAGAGTTTCAAAGTTTCCTTACCCACATATGTAGGAATGTCACAATGAGTGCCCCACTAAAAGGAAACGTAGAGGGCGAAGTGGAATAGGGAAGAGGTATAGGGCAGCCCAGTAGCCAAGGAAGCATGAGGAACTCACTCTACTGGTTTCCTAAACTATACTAGGAAAGTGAGAGCTGCCTTGTCTATATAGCCTACCAGGCACTAGAGACGATGCGGCTCACACTTTTATCGTACAGTCTGTAGCTGATGAAGGGACCTATCAATGAGTTAAGTCACATGCATGATCTTAACCAGTGCTCACTACACAGAGAACTTTTAAATTACAATCATTGCCATTAGGGATAGAGGAACATCAGCCATGGATGCAAGAATCAGTAGTTGCTATTCTTGAGGAAATCTATGTCAAAGTTAAAAAAACAAAGTCAAAATTGAGTTCATTGTCATATGCATCAGTATGTGTGTGCACAGGTGCAAAGAAAAGACTTACTTGTAGCAGCATTACAGGCACAGTGCATCATTGCATGGTGAGCCTTAATTTTTGAGCAAATGAACTGGGCAGGTTAGCATGCCAATTTTCTGATCAGAAGTTTTAGAAATGGTCAGGATAGTGTTGCCTGTCCATTAAAATTGGACAGGAAGAAATCTCCTTCTGGGGAATAAACTCTGACTTGGAGGTGGAAATCTGTCTGGTGAAACTGAAGAGTGAAGTGAACTCTGTGATAAGGAAAGCCCTCGTGGGATACATCGCTCTTCTGAGAGTAACGTGTCAAAAAAGGTCAGCTCTTTAGGTCAGGGGAGTCAAAACTGATTCCTTATCCTACAAACTTAAAAAGAGAGAGGGAACCGACCTGGTTTCAGACACAACCACAGCAGTCTGACATTAGTTGTTAATGAATGAATTGTGAAGTTGAGCGAGAGTTGTGTTTAAGGCCAAATTTTAGCCAGACTGATGGTAGTAGTATTCTCTCTTTTTGACAGTTGCAATAATGTGAGATCAAATAGCACAAGGCAGTCTCAACCCAACGTTCAGAGTGCGTGAGCCTACTGTGTAAAATTGCCCATAATCTGACACTAATTGGGCACACTCAGTCAGAGAGGTCAGAAGCAAGGCTGGTGTAGGAAATTGAAAAGTTCTGCTGATGGAGCAGGAGGTGTTTGTTGGAGGTTAAGGTTAAGACATATCATTGGAGCACTGTGATAATGTCACCTCTAAATTGGTTTACCCTGCATCTAACCTGACCTGGAAGTGAAAGATTCTGACACCAGATACAAAGATATGAAAAATGTTAGAAGTGATTAAAGTGCTTAGGGTTAAGTAGCATTTGGTGGAGTCAACTATTCCAAACTAATGATGTATGTGAAGAAAATACCTCAACACTGGAGCCAACAAGAGGGTGAAACAGCAAAATCTGTGCATTTCTTTCTGGTTAACTGCTATTTGGTCTGACCTTGTAATCTACTAACATATTGTCATGTTATCATGTGCAATGCTGACTTGGAATAAGTAGCTGTTAACTATTAGGAAATGCATGTTTTACATTAATGGATAGGAAATAATATAATTTGAAGATTTGTTACACTTTTTGGTGGCTTAGAAAATGATATAAATGAATTAGAATAGTTTAGAATAGGAAGTGTCTATTTAATGAATATAAATTGCAGAACAGTTCTGTGAAGACTTACAGAATGTTGAGTCAGTATTTCTGCTATTCGGTTCTTTGATTTACTGAGCTTATTACCCTTCCCTTCACTTTAATTTCTCAGTAACTATGTTCAGTATCATAAATTTGAAAAAAACTGAAGGCACGCCAGCTGCCGAGTGAGATAAGAGAGAAAAGATATTTATAAGGCAAGGGGAGCGACAGCCTGGGTAAGGCCACACATTTCCTCAGCTATGGTTTAATAGATGAACAGGAGGGGGTGCCATGTTAGCAAGGACTGTGGATGCCGAGCAGCAAAATGGGTCCAGAATATTGTCATTTTGAGGGAAAGTGAGGCCGGAAAGGAGGCGGCTGTCAGAGACCACATCAAAGGAACAGGCACTCTGAAAAGCAAACTTTTTCATGCTGCTTTTATTTAAATTAAGCAGCCTTCCTTTGCTTTGGATTAGTTTGGTGGGTTAGCGATAGAAGTCAATGTCAAAGGAAAGTTATTATCAAAAGACGTATATGTCACCATATACTACCTTGTGATTCATTTTCTTGCAGGCGCTCACAGTGAAACAAAAGTTTCATGGTAAAACTATGCACAAAAAAGGCTGGCGAACAACCAAAGTGCAAAAGAAGGCAAGCTGCAAAAAAAACAACAAATAAATAATTAACACTGAGAAGATGAGTTGTAGAGTCCTTGAAGTGAGTCCATAAGTTATGGAATCAGTTCAGTGTTGAGGTGTGTGAAGTTATCCATGCTGGTTCAGGAACCTGATGCTTGAAGGGTAATAACTGTTCCTGAACCAGCTCGTGTGGGACCTTAGGCTCCTGTACCTCCTTCCCAATGGCTGCAGTGAGAAGGTGGGGGTGACGGGTGGATTTCAGCCCATCATTAGCAGCCTATGGATCCTGAGGGACTGTTTAAGGGCAAAAAGCAAATTTCCCAAGGCTTGGGGAATTTGTTCCTGTTCTCACCGAAGCACTCGTCATTGCAAATGGAAAGGGAATATGAGATGAGTTGAAGTTGTAGACACAGAAGCAGTGCTGAAAGATTGTTGAAACAAATATGTGGCAAAGACTTTGTGCCCTGATGTTACGTAGTTTAGGGAATAAGAGAGCAAATGGCAAAAACTCACAACACACTCTGAATGGTGGCCAATGTAATAATTCTGATGGTGAACAAAAAGAAGTAAGTCAGGTAATGCTAGATGAATCAGCACTAAGTAAGAGTCTAGGTCTCTTAATAAGAAATAAAATTAATAAAAAAAGCATTTCTGGGAGACTTTAAATTATTCCAGATTAAATTCTTTCTAAATGCTTTCTGAGGCATAAAAAGTGACTACCAAAACCTAATGCCTAGCAAACTAAATATGAAACAGGAAACATATCTGCAGATAAGTGATGGAGCATTGCTGCACTTTAACCCCTTGTCTGAGAGATGGAAGCACCACTCAATGAGATAACTATGCAGAAGGCTCTTTACTTTGGCAGATGGTTATCTAAAGACAAGTTCTTAACAGCAATAAACTTTAAACTAGTAAGCATAAAGTAAAACTTAAAGGAAAGCACATCCAAATTCCTTTGCATAATCAAGGGGAGAAAGACTGTCAAGTTAATAAAGAGGCAGGAAATTGACAAAATTGATGTGTTCATAAAAGTGAGTATCTGGTGATTATAATAATAATAAAAGAAAAAAGCAGTAATGGAAAGATGGATGCATTCGATTGCACAACAGAAATCTGGGTGATATATACTGAACAAATTGAGCAATGTTATAAAGGAATTGAAATATCTAATAAGAAATGATCACCAGTTTTGCTGGCAATAGGTGGAAAGGCAGGCAATTCACTTAGAAGTTTAACTGCTCCAACCAAACCAGATGAAAGAAGATTTGCTAATATCGTGAACATAATGTAGGAACATGTAGAACCAAAACTATTGTTGATTGCAGAATGCTTTAGGTTTCATAAACAGAATCGAAAGGAAGGTGAGTCTATTTCAGTGTATGTAGCTGAATGGAAGAAATTGCCAGAGCATTGTCAGTTCAGTAATAGGCTTAACGCTACACTGAGAAATTGTTCAATTTGTGGAATCTTACGAGAAAGCATTCAAAAATTGCTCCTAACTGAAGCACAACTCACATTTAAAAGAGCAGTTGAAATCGATGTATCAATAGATACAGCAGACAGAGACACAGTTGAGTTGCAGTCAGGAATTAAAGTAAGTGTGAACAAAATTGCAATGTCTAAACAGAAAACTGCCTGGTTAAACAAATTATGCTACCATTGTGGCAGGGGCTCATACACACCAGACCAATGCAAGTCTAAAGGTGAAACCTGCCGAAAATGCAAGAAAGTAGGACACATACAAAGAGCATGTCGGGCAGAGAGAAAAAAAGAGAAAAAGATAAAAAGTCAAGTTGCATTTTTAAAACGAGCATGCTGTTAATTAAAAACAGGATAATGATGATAATGACACAGGATTAGGTAGCCTTGAGATTTATAATGACAAAACTAACAAGAAATAAGTAATATGGCTTACACCAGAAGTGAATGGTAAATTAATTAAAATGGAATTGGAAATAGAGCTTTCACCAGTGATCAATCCAAACATTGGAAGTTTAAGAGGAGGGGATTACACTCAGGTTCACTGCCTGAGTAGAAAAAGGGAGCAGTGGGTCATGGCAACATAATAGATCTTTGACTAGTGACCAATCCACATTTGCGATTGATTAGCAAGAGCAATTTAAAGGAAAGCAGGGTCAGACTGGAGAACTCGACAAATGAGGCTTAATGGTTGGAGATGAGAAATAAGAAAGGTATGACCATGTTAATGGGGCTATATTACTGACTATCCAACAGTCCTAGGGATTTAGAGGAACAAATTTGTAAAGAGATTTCAGACTGTTGTAAGAAACATACGGTTGTTATAGTAGGTGATTTTAACTTTCCACATATTGACTACCAATCCCATACTGTAAAAGGACTAGATGGGATAGGGTCTGTCAAATATGTTTAGGAAAGTTTCCATCATCAGTGCAAAGTCCCCAAGAGAGTGTGTGATACTGGATCTGCAATTAGGGAATGAGACAGGGCAGGTGACAAAAGTTTGTGTAGGGGAACACTTTGCAGCCAGTCGCAAACAAGAGAAAGTCTGCAGACGCTGGAAATTCAGGCAATGCATGCAGAATGCTGGAGGTACTCAGCAGACCAGGCAGCATCTGTGGAAAAGAGTAAACAGTTGATATTTCGGGCTGAGACCCTTCATCAGAAATGGAGAAAGTAGCTGAAAAGTCAGAGTAAGAAGGTGGGGAGAGGGAAGGAATGTAGTGGGTGATAGGTGAAATTGGGAGGTGGGGAGGGATGAAGTAAAGAGCTGGGAAGTTGAGTGGTGAAAGAATAAAGGGATGGAGAAGGGGGATATAATAGGAGAGGACAGAAGGCCATAGAAGAAAGGAAAGGGAGAGGAGCACCAGACGGAGGTGATGGGCAGGTAAGGAGATAAGATGAGAGAGAGAAATGGGAATGGGAATGGTGAGGGAGAGGGAAGTGGATATTACTGGAAGTTTGAGAAATTGTTGTTTATGCCATCAGGTTGGAGGCTACTCAGATGGAATATCAGGCGTTGCTCCTCCAACCTGAGTGTAGCCTCATCACGAGTAGAGGAGGCCATGGACTGACATGTCGGAATGGGAGTGGGAAGTGGAATTAAAATGGGTGGCTGCTGGGAGATCCCGTTTTTTCTAGCAGATGGAGAGTAGGTTCTTGGCGAAGTGGTATCTCAATCCAGGCTGGGTCTCACCAATACATGAAAGGCCACACTGAAAGCCCCAGGCATGGTGGATGACCCCAACAGACTCATAGGTGAAATGGCGCCTCACCTGGAAGGACTGTTTGGGGCCCTGAATGGTAGTGAGGGAGGAGGTGTAGGGGCAGGTGTATCACTTGTTCTGCTTGCAAGGATAAGTGCCAGGAGGGAGATTAGTGGGGAAGGACAAATGGAAAAGGGAGCCGCATTTGGAGTGATCCCTGTGGAAAGCAGAAAATGAGGGGCGGGAGAGTGAAAGATGTGTTTGGTGGTGGGATCTTGTTGAAGGACAAGAGCAACCCTATCCCTGGTAGGGTGGCACGAGAGAATGGGGTGAGAGCAGATCTGTGTGAAAGGAAGAGATGCGGCTGAGGGCAGAGTTGATTGTGGAGGAAGGGAAGTCCATTTCTTTGAAGAAGGACATCTCCTTAGTTCTGGAATGAAAAGCCTAATCTTGTGAGCAGATATGGTGGATCCAGTGCATCTATTGACCACAATGACAGTCCATTGACAGTCTGCCAGAGAAAGCGGGATCTCCCAGTGGCCACACATTTTAATTCCACATCCCATTCCCATTCTGATATGTCTATCCACAGCCTCCTCTACTGTCAAGATGAATCCACACTCGGGTTGGAGGAACAACACCTTATATTCCGTCTGGGTAGCCTCCAACCTGATGGCATGAACATTGACTTCTCTAACTTCCATTAATGCCCCACCTCCCTTTCATACCCCATCTGTTATTTATTTATCTCTCTCTCTCTCTCTCTCTCTCTCTCTCTCTCTCCTTTTTCTCCCTCTGTCCCTCTCAATATACTCCTTGCCCATCCTCTGGGCTTCCCCCTTCCCCCTTTCTTTCTCCCTAGGCCTCCTATCCCATGATCCTCTCTTTTGCCAATCAACTTTCCAGCTCTTAGATCCATCCCTCCCCTCCTGTCTTCTCCTATCACAGCTCAGATGTGCTGTGGAATATCTTCAGGTTGCTAGCTGAAGACGGTGCATTTTAACAGGATGAGAAAGTGGTTTTAATAACTATTAGTATCAATGGATCATTCACCACAAACCTCATACCTGTGCAACCTTCTAAAATCAAGTATATTTTATCTTATTTTAAGGTTTTAGTCTGCAATTACTGGTGAAACCAATATGTTTCAATAATGTTCTGAAAGTTCACACACAGGCAATATTTTAATCATTATTTGCTTTTATATTTGCAGAACACATTTACAAGGAGAGCTGCCATAAGGAAGCAGGATCCATCAGAGGAGCCACATATTAGTCAACACAGTGGCACAGCTACCCGATAGCACTGGAGACCTGGGTTTGATCCTGTGTAGAGTTTGAACGCCTTCTCCAAGACCTCAAAGTGCTTTGCCTTCCATGGATATCCCAAAGAAGGATAAGTGTGGATTACTGGGCTACTGTAAATTAACAGGGAAGGGAGAAACTGGTGTGTGAGAGCATAAACTACACAGCTAGAAGGAAATAAAGGAGAAGGAGATCAGTGGAATTGTTCCGTGTGGAGTCACTATGAAATTTATGGGCCAAATGACCTCCTTATATGCCAAGATAAGTAAGTAAAATAGCTGGGGAGAGAAATCATATTCTCCCGTCAACACGGTGAATGTTAACCAGTACCTTATCCTTGGGATAGTTCTAATGCTCATGGAATATCAAAGACTTGAGTCAAATTGAATTCCTCAATATCTGGCTGTTCAATTCCCACAATTATGCTATCAGGATGCAGAAAAAGTTAATATCCAGATCATAATGCTATATGTTCTAGGGAGCAAGTATTCAAAATAAACAATTTTACTCTAAGAACAGCTTGACATATTAAATCTGAAAGGTTTCTGTAATCTGGAGAAAGTGTCGCAAGTATGACAGACAGGAAAAACATGTCTGAAGTATTTCCTTTAATGTTTTGCCAAACTTCAGTGCTTTTTATCCATATTTTATCATTACTATGTCAGTTGATTGCTGAGACAATTTTAAACACGAATCCCACAAATATTTGCCTGTTATTGATGTGGTATTTAATTATTTGTGGAGTTCAACCTATACTTCCTTTCCCACGAGATTTATTTTCAATATTGAGACAATCATTACTAACGTTTAGCTCAGAGTCAGATGTGACAATAATGATATTCAAATGCATTTTCTGACAATAATTTAATAACAATTTAAAACCTTTGAGAAATGAAATATGATAGGCTCTGATGTGCTGTGGAATATCTTCAGGTTGCTAGCTGAAGACGGTGCATTTTAACAGGATGAGAAAGTGGTTTTAATAACTATTTTAATAACTATTGGTATCAATGGATCATTCACCACAAACTTCATACCTGTGCAACCTTCTAAAATCAAGTATATTTGACCTTATTTTAAGGTTTTAGTCTGCAATTACTGGTGAAACCAATATGTTTCAATCATGTTCTGAAAGTTCACACACAAGCAATATTTTAATCATTATTTGCTTTTATATTTGCAGAACACATTTACAAGGAGCACTGTCATAAGAAAGCAGGATCCATCATCAAGGATTGTCATCATGCAGACAATGCTCTTTTCTTGCTACTACCATCGGGAAGGAGGGACAGGAGCCTTAGGTCCCACACCACCAGATTTAAGAACAGTTATTACCCTCCAAATAGATTCAGGAACAGTAATACTCTGCATTACAGCAGTACTCTACTCTAGTTTCGTAATAGCACGCTTAAACAAGCTTTCAAGCAACAAGATTTGTCAACAGGTCACGTACTCCTGAACCAGCATAGATAACTTCTCTCATCTCAGCGATGAACTGACTCCACAACCTATTGACTCACTTTCAAAGACTACAACCTTTTCTTAATTTTTAGATGATTTGTCTTCTTTTGTACATCCGTGGTTTGTCAGTCTTTGTTATTTACAATTTTACATAAATTCTGTTGTATTTCTTTATTTTTGTATAATTGCCGGCAAGAAAATAAATCTCCTGGTAGCATATGGTGATATATGCATCCTTAGATAATAAATTTACTTTGAACTTTGAGGGTAGCAGAGCAGGGTAAATGGTAGCAGAGCAGGGTAAATGGTGGCAGAGCAGGGTAAATGGTGGCAGAGGAGGGTAAATGGTGACAGAGCAGGGTAAATGGTAGCAGAGCAGGGTAAATGGTGGCAGAACGGGGATAAATAGTGACAGAGGAGGGTAATTGGTGGCAGAGCAGGGTAAATGGTGGCAGAACGGGGATAAATGGTGACAGAGGAGGGTAAATGGTGGCAGAGGAGGGGTAAATGTTGGCAGAGCGGGGGTAAATGTAGGCAGAGCAGGGTAAATGGTGACAGAGCAGGGAAAATGGTGGCAGAGGAGGGTAAATGGTGGCAGAGCGGGGGTAAATGTAGGCAGAGCAGGGTAAATGGTGGCAGAGCAGGGAAAATGGTGGCAGAGGAGGGTAAATGGTGGCAGAGCAGGGTAAATGGTGGCAGAGCAGGGAAAATGGTGGCAGAGGAGGGTAAATGGTGGCAGAGCAGGGTAAATGGTAGCAGAGGAGGGGTAAATGGTGGCAGAGGAGGGGTAAATGGTGGCAGAGCAGGGTAAATGGTGGCAGAACGGGGATAAATAGTGACAGAGGAGGGGTAAATGGTGGCAGAGCGGGGGTAAATGTAGGCAGAGCAGGGTAAATGGTGGCAGAGCAGGGAAAATGGTGGCAGAGCAGGGTAAATGGTAGCAGAGGAGGGGTAAATGGTGGCAGAGGAGGGGTAATTGGTGGCAGAGCAGGGTAAATGGTGGCAGAACGGGAATAAATGGTGACAGAGGAGGGGTAAATGGTGGCAGAGCGGGGGTAAATGTAGGCAGAGCAGGGTAAATGGTGGCAGAGCAGGGAAAATGGTGGCAGAGGAGGGTAAATGGTGGCAGAGCGGGGGTAAATGTTGGCAGAGCAGGGTAAATGGTGGCAAAGCAGGGAAAATGGTGGCAGAGGAGGGTAAATGGTGGCAGAGCAGGGTAAATGGTAGCAGAGCAGGGTAAATGGTAGCAGAGGAGGGGTAAATGGTGGCAGAGGAGGGTAAATGGTGGCAGAGCAGGGTAAATGGTGGCAGAACGGGGATAAATAGTGACAGAGGAGGGTAATTGGTGGCAGAGCAGGGTAAATGGTGGCAGAACGGGGATAAATGGTGACAGAGGAGGGTAATTGGTGGAAGAGCAGGGTAAATGGTGGCAGAGGAGGGGTAAATGTTGGCAGAGCGGGGGTAAATGTTGGCAGAGCAGGGTAAATGGTGGCAGAGCAGGGAAAATGGTGGCAGAGGAGGGTAAATGGTGGCAGAGCGGGGGTAAATGTAGGCAGAGCAGGGTAAATGGTGGCAGAGCAGGGAAAATGGTGGCAGAGGAGGGTAAATGGTGGCAGAGCGGGAGTAAATGTTGGCAGAGCAGGGTAAATGGTGGCAGAGCAGGGTAAATGGTAGCAGAGCAGGGTAAATGGTAGCAGAGGAGGGGTAAATGGTGGCAGAGGAGGGTAAATGGTGGCAGAACAGGAGTAAATGGTGGCAGAGGAGGGTAAATGGTGGCAGAGCGGGGGTAAATGGTAGCAGAGCAGGGTAAATGGTAGCAGAGGAGGGGTAAATGGTGGCAGAGGAGGGGTAAATGGTGGCAGAGCAGGGTAAATGGTAGAAGAGCAGGATAAATGGTGGCAGAGCAGGGGTAAATGTTGGCAGAGCGGGGTAAATGGTGGCAGAAGAGGGTAAATGGTAGCAGAGCAGGGGTAAATGGTGGCAGAGGAGGGGTAAATGGTGGCAGAGGAGGGTAGATGGTGGCACTGCATTTTAGCAAGTAAAAATGTTTGGGGTTTGCATTTTAGTGTTCCTTCAAATATCCACTCAATATCATCATAATGAAGGGACGATTTTGACATCGGCAAGCAGTCACTTAAAGAATGTAAAGGCAGTCCAGTAGCAGTCCTGGAATTAAAACACATGTCAGAGGATCACCGGTGGCATTCTCATCCTTAAGTTAGAACGAGCGCAGGATCAAGATCCAGTCGAACGCCTCGAGCTGCTAACTTGAACTGACACCCCAGTGCGACACAATGTCAGTGCTGGGGTGTTCAGTCAGCCCACTTAATGATACCTTGCAAAAGGATAAGCATTACTTTTCATTCTTTGCTTCACAGTGAGGAGGATGTGGTTGAGCATCATCACGCTGCGAAAGTGGGCCACGGTGCTTTAGGAGTTTCAGTGGGCAGTGCCGACAGTGGATTAGCCGTTAGTACTGCTGCCCTCACAGCATCAAGGGTCCCAGTTCGATTCTGAACGATGTGGAGTTTGTATTTTCTCCCTGTGACCACGTGGGTTGCTCCTGGATGCTCCAGTTTCATCCCTTATCCAAAGCAGAGCTAGTAGGTAGATATCGTATGTGTTAACTAGGGGCCGCGCACAATCCGGATTTGATGGAGACAGCCGTGAGAAGCACGGAGGAACACCTGGAGAAACTTCTGAAATGCCCGCTTCACTGCCGCTGCTACTGTGCGATCGAGAATCTCTGGAGAGGAAGGTTCCAAATCCTCGGCTTTGCCTATTGCCTGTTGCCGGGGCCGGGGTCGAAGCGCTCAGCGGAGATGGTGCTCGGTGCTCGGTGTCAGAGAGCTGGTCGGAGGCTCGGAGTTTTCGGACGGACTCGGAGTCGGACTGTGGTCGGATGCTTCCAGGATGCTGCATCGGCAAGTTGGCGGCACTGGAGGTTTACCGTCTGCGTGAGATGATGGGACTTTCGAGAGACTTTGAGACTTTTTACCGTGCCCATGATCTGTTCTTCACCAAATTACAGTATTGCTTTGCACTGTTGTAACTATATGTTATAATTATGTGGTTTTTGTCAGTTTTTCAGTCGGTTTGTCATGTGTTTCTGTGATATCATTCTGGAGAAACATTGTATCATTTCTTAATGCATGCATTACTAAATGACAATAAAAGAGAACTGCGTGTCCTCATAATCTAATCTAGGTTCAAAGTTCAACAAAAATTTATTAACAAAGTACATATATGTCACTATATACTACCCTGCGATTCATTTTCTGACAGACATTCGCAGTAGAACATAGAAATACAATAGAATCAATGAAAAGCTACATGCAAATATTGTCAGACAACCAATGTGCAAAAGAAGACAAACTACAAATAAAACATAAATAAATAAACAAATAAATAATACTGAGAACATGCATTATGGTGTTCTTGAAAATGAGTCTACGGTTTGTGGAAGCCATTCAGAGTTGAGGTGAGTGAAGATAAATGGCTAATATAAATTAGTGCAGCTGAGAGGCAGAAGATTCAAAATGGGCATACGAGAGAGAGTAAGTTGGATAGCAGGGCCTGGGGTCTGTGGAATCATAGAGATTGTTCTGTTGGGTATCAGGAGGGGCTTAATTGTGAGTACATAGAGTACTGTGCCCAAAAGTCTTAGGTACATATATATAGCTAGGGTGCATAAGACTTTTTTGTCAACGTGGAGCAGAGAGTGAGTTTGTCAATCTAGCAGAAGCTTTCCACAACTATTCTGGCCTACAGTGTAAGATGTTGCCAGACATCCCCAGATATTTCCATTAGTCACTGGTTGTTATGTCTGTTTTTGTCCCATGACTCACGTGAAATGAAACATCAGCAATGGTGCTAAGCGCTGGCTATGTATTGGCATTTTGGTCATTTCCTCACTACCAGGGGAACAGCAAATACTTTGATCCCTTCTTGTTCATATCCAGCCCCTTAATTGTCACATGGGTGTTATAGACTATCCCCTGCATCCCAGGGAAGCCATTTCACTTGTGTGTTACAGTATACTTTCTTGGAGCACAATGCAGAATGGGGAAAGATGGAACCCCAATTTGCAAGTATAAACAGAATTCTTCACAGCCTTATACACATGTATTCTTGTATATATTTCATTAATGTAAAATAACACAGCAATGACTTGTTCTTATAACTGAGAAGACTTGGTAGTGTAGCGATTCACAGAATGACGATGCCAGCAACCCAGGTTCAATTTCACCGCTGTCCGTAACAAGTTTGTATGTTGCCCCGGTAAATGTGCGCATTTCCTCTGGGTGCTCTGTTTTCCTCCCACATTCCAAAGATGTACTGGTCAGCAGGCTAATTGGTCAGCTGGTGTTATTGGACAGCATGGAGCTTGTTGTGCTGGAAGGGCCTGTTCCTGTGCTGTATCTTTAAGTAAATAAATAAATTGCATGAGAGTTATTCGATGAAAGAGGATAGACATTAGCACAAAACCCATGGTGGGGATACTTTGTGTCAATATGTCAATTTGAAGATTTGACGTGACATGGACTTTCTTACATGTATAATCACAGTGGAGGCCATCTCATTGTCTCTTCACTCAACCCTGGAACATCTGGGCAGCAAAGGCGCACACATCGGGATGCTCTTTATCCACTGTAGCTCTGCATTCAATGTCATCATCCTCTAAATAATCAATAATCTCCAAGACCTTGACCTCAATACCTTTTTGTGCAATTGGATCCTCAGTTTCCTCACTTGCAGACACTAGTCAGTTCAGACTGGCGTCAACATCTCCTTCACAATCTCCAGCAGCACAGGTGTAGCACAAAAGCTGTACACTTCGCCCCCTGCTCTACCGACTTTACACCTATCACTGTGTGACTAAGCAGAGTTCAAGCTTGCTGATGACACCTCTGTCATAGGATGAATCAGCATATGGGAGGAAGGTTTAAAATCTGGCTGAGTGGTGCCACAACAACAGCCTCTTACTCAATATCAGCAAGATCCAGGAGAAGGAAGCCAGAGGTCCATGAGCCAGTCCTCATCAGAACATCAGAGGTGGAGAGGGGCAGCAGCTTTAAAGTCCTCGGTGTTATTATTTCAGAGGGCCTGTCCTTGGGCCCAGCACGTAAGTTCAATTATGAAGAAAGCACAGTAGCGCCGCTGCTTCCTTAGGAATTTGGGAAGGTTCTGTATGACATCTAAAACTTTGACATCTTCTATAGATGTGTAATGGAGAGTATATTGACTGGTTGCATCATAGTCTGGTATTGAAACACTAATGTCCTTGAACAGAAAATCCTACAAAAAGTAGTGAATGTGGTCCAGTCCATCACAAGTAAAGCCCTCCACATCACTGAGGGCTACACGAAACACGAAACACTGTCGCCGTGAAACAGCATCCATCATCACCGCCCAGGACATGCTCTCTTCTCACTGCTGCCATCATGAAGAAGGTACAGGAGCCTCAGGACTCACCCCACAAGTTTCAGGAACAGGTACTACCCCTCAACCGTCAGGCCCTTGAACCAAGGCAATAACTTCACTCAACTTCCCTTGCCCCATCATTGAAATGTTCCCACAACCTATGGACTCACTTTCAAGGCCTCATCATCTCACATTCTCGATATTAAAAGCTTTCTTACTTCATTATTATTATTTATTTATTTTTGCGTTTGCATAGTTTGTTATCTTTTGCACACTGGTGGAACTCTAGTTGGTGCAGTCTTTCATTGATTCTGTTATGGCTGGTATCCTATAGATTTATTGAGTATGTCTACAAGGAAAGGAATCTCAGGGTAGCATAAAGGCATCCATTAGTCTTGCAAGACCATGGATCTACGCCTGGAAAGTCTTCACTCTCCAGGGTGCAGGCCTGGACAAGGTTGTATGGAAGACCAGCAGTTGCCCATACTACAAGTCTCCCCTCTCCACGACACTGATGTTGTCCAAGGGAAGGGCATTAGGACCCATACAGCTTGGCACCAGGGTAGCATATGGCATCATATATGTTTTTTGATAACAAATTTATTTTGAACGTGAATGGAGCATTTGTTTCAACAGCATTTCTATTATTTTAGCTATGCTCCTGCTGTTTGCCATTTGGCTTGACATTAATTACAGCAAGAATCATGGGAGTAACACATCTTGAATTGTGCTAACGGATCAACAGCCTATCTTATACTGTATAATTCCTTGATTTTCTTTTCAAGTTATAAATTTGACTCTTCAGACAATGTTAACATCTTCAAATGGAAGATTCTTCAAAGTTCAAAGTGCTGTTATTATCAAAGTGTATACGTATATAGTCATAGTCATACTTTATTGATCCCGGGGGAAATTGGTTTTCATTACAGTTGCACCATAAATAATAAATAGTAATAGAACCATGAATAGTTAAGTAGTAATATGTAAATTATGCCAGTAAATTATGAAGTAAATCCAGGACCAGCCTATCGGCTCAGGGTGTCTGACCCTCCAAGGGAGGAGTTGTAAAGTTTGATGGCCACAGGCAGGAATGACTTCCTATGACGCTCTGTGCTGCACCTCGGAGGAATGAGTCTCTGGCTGAATGTACTCCTGTGCCCAACCAGTACATTATGTAGTGGATGGGAGACATTGACCAAGATGGTATGCAACTTAGACAGCATCCTCTTTTCAGACACCACCGTGAGAGAGTCCAGTTCCATCCCCACAACATCAATGGCCTTACAAATGAGTTTGTTGATTCTGTTGGTGTCTGCTATGTTATATGTTATACAACCTTGAAATTTATCTCCTTACAGGCAGCCACAAAACAAGAAACCTAGAAGAACCAATTTTAAAAATCCCAACAAATACCCAACACGCAGAGAGAGAGAAAAATAAATTATGCAAGCAATAAAAGACAGCAAGTAACATTCAGAATGAAAATGAGTCTAAAGACGTGAAGCCCAGAGCAGGCCTCAGCCACAGCCTCAGCCTCAGTGCAACGAAGAGTGAAGCAAATGTCACAGAGCAGCGAGCAGAACTGGCCTGACCCTTGAGTCCGGTCCCGGCACCTTGCCTTTTCAATCCAGCACACCTATTGTTTAAATCATCCAAATATCATGTCGCTCCTCACTCAGCGACCCAGGCCCTGTCGTGTCAATACGCTCTGGGCCTGGACACCGCCACCACATTCCAGCCTGTACCCGACCTTTCCAAATCGGCCTGGTGCTTAGGTCGATCAAACCTCACTCTCAGTCTAGATAAATGGCTCAGAGATCTCCTTTGCCCCGACTTTTCTCCAGTCCGCTTGTTCCAACTCTATCCACTGCTCCTCGAAAATGCCTTGACCTCACTCACACCCACACACCTCGACCCTCTAGTCAGCCTCATCTTTGCTCGCCTCTTCATCATTTGCAGTGATCGTTTACCATAATTAGTTACAGATAAAATGTTATTAATAAAGTATTTAGTTATAATTTTGCTTTGGGAACTGCCAGTAAATTGTTGCCCACCTTCAGTAGTGCCATCTTAAACCAGAAGAGTTTCAGAGAAAGGAAATTCATCCCTAGAGCCATTGAAGAGCCATTGATTTACAAAAGCAATAAGATGGACACTTGACCTCAAAATTGACCTTATTATGATCTTGCACCGTATTGTTTAGTGGCACTGCAGTTTCTCTGTAGCTTCTATACTTTATTCTGCATTGTTACAGTTTTATCTTTTTCTACCTCAACGCACGGTGTAATGATTTGATCTGTATGAACAGTATGCAAGACAAACTCTCCACTGTAATGTGATACATGTGACAATAATAAACCAATTCCAATTCTAACACATCCATGCAAAACACATCATTGAATGAATTTTTGTCAACTAAAAAGCTAATTATCGTGAGTATTTGGATATTGTGAATTCCTAAAGACATTATTAGCTACAAAGTAGATCTATAAATCAAAGACACATACCCATAATAGCCCATTACATTAGGATAAAATAACTTAAATTGTAAGATCTTACACTGAGGAATACCCTGAGTTAATAAGGTCTACAGAGAACTTGCACTATTTCATGTCATATAGATATATATATATTTTATATTTCCTTATCTGCCATTAAACGGCAGATTGGGTGTTTCCACTCTGAGGAACCTCACTTTCATATGTCTGGTTTTGACTGGAGCAGAGAATTAAGATGAAGTTGCTTTCACTACTTGTGTAGGTGGCCAGAACCCACCTTACAGATGAGATACTCTACAATCTTACCATATGGAAGTATAGTAAGATAGTATGAAACTCTTCTGATGCCTACTCCTCCAGGCAAATGTGATCCTTTCAATAATTCATAGAATATTGAACAATACAGCCTTTCAGCACAGCTTCTGGTAAGCATTTCTTATGGTAAGATGGCGACAAGTTCAAACGCAGCGGCCTCTTAGGGGCCAACCAAAGATGCTTTATTCTTTGTAAAATGTGTTTTATACAATTGAAAGATAACTCTACTCCAAGAACTTTGGGTACTGCAAGGCTGCTGCATCAGTGAGCTGCTCATTGATCAGAGTAGTTGAACTGGTGTTGGTGGCGGAGCCAGCTACGGCGTCGTAGGGGCTGGCCGGGGTGTCGGGAAAGGAGCCGGTCAGGATGACGATGAAGGAGCTGGCCGGGATGTCAGGGAAGGAGTCACTCGGGATGTCGGAGGAGTCCGCCAGGATGTCGGAGGTGCCATTTCGGTTCAGAGGAGTTGACCTGTTTGCAGACCGTGTTGCTGTCTACTACACAAATACATCGGAGTTGGTACGAGAAGGTAGCATGCAGTACAACCGTGGGAGATTGTCTTGGATGTTTCACTGACAATTGCAAGACTCTGTTGGAAAGTAATAATGTAAGTTGCTGCAGGGTTGTTACCCTTGTCTGGTGAAGGGGGCAGGTGACATGGGAGCTGAGCAGCCTCGGCTGTAGCCAGGACTAGGCCTCAAGCTGTGGACTTGCCTGCCGCTACAGACCAGGCCAGGAGGGGCCGGATAATTAAACTTGATTTGATTTGATTTTTGATTTAATTTGATGCTGGGCTAACCTTTTCCATAAGAAGTTGAGAATAAAGCTCAGTCCATCATGAAGACCAGTCTTCCTTCCATGGACTCTGTTGCCTAAAAAAGGCATCCAGCATAATCAAAGACCTCTCCAACCAGCGTTATTCTCTCTTCGCCCCACTTCCATTGGGTATAAAGTACATAAGTTTGAAAACACATAACAGGCTTAAGGACACCTTCTAAGACTCATGAATAGATCTCTTATATGTTATCGATGAACTCCTGAATTTACAATCTACCTCGTCATGACCGATGCAGCTAATTATCCACCTGCACTGCACTCTCTCACCAACTGTTACTGTAATATGATACTCTGCATTCTATGCAAACTATTACAAACTCTGCAAATTCTTGCAAACTATGTTTCTCACTTTTTCTCAGTGCTTGTGAAATAATAAACCAATACAAATAAATGCCAGTCACATAGTCAGGTACAAATATGTTCATAGGTTTCAAAGGTACATTTGATGTCAGAGAAATGTATACAATATACATCCTGAAATGCATTTTCTTCACAACTATCCACGAAAACAGAGGAGTGCCCCAAAGAATGAACAACAGTCAAATGTTAGAACCTCAAAGTACCCCCCCCAGCTCCCCCTCCCACCTGTAAGCGCCAGCAAGCAACAATTCCCCCTCCCCCCACCGGCCAAAAAAAGCATCTACTATGCAGATACTCCAAAGACTTCGCATTTCACCCGGTACTCGACATACCACAGGCTCTCTCTCTCCCTAATAAGGGAGAAAGAGGTGTCTCCGTTTTCACAGCACGTGGGGAGACATCACAAACAACTCATTGGTTTACGATGTTAGAAGTCCTCCACATCGCTTTTTTCAGGCTCTGTGCGCAAAGATCACAAGTCTCTGGACACACAGCCGCAGGTATTCCGACTCCCCTGATGACACACAGCTCTCCTGTCGTGACACTGACCCTCGATCCACCCATCTCCAGAGCCCTGAGATCTTAGGCTTCCAAAGCCGAGCCAAATACTTGGACTAAGCCCTCAGCATGCCGAACAACAGCCTGTCATGAAACCCCGAGAGCGGGTCCCATACCGGCAAAGAACCATAGTCAGCATGTAGCGCCAGGTCAGGGTCTTCAAAAGAACCCTGAAAGGGAAAAATAAAGATATTAAAGAAGGAAATAGATCTGTTTCCGAAGATGCAAGCAAAGGGGTCACCGTTTAGCACCATCTTCACTCTGCTCAGCTTCCTTCAAATGTGGTTCAATTGTTTTTGGTAATCTTGCAGATTTTTATGGAAAAGAGAAGTAATCAATTTCTCAGAGTTGAATGTGTCCTTATTCCTTATCTCCCCAAATTCCTTGAGCACATGGTTGCCTCCAAAATCCAGTGTCTATCTTTCTCAACCTCTATATATGACCCCCACAATAATATTTTCATACTTGACACAGCTCTGTTAGGCCACAAATTTAATCCTCTGTGACTGTTACTGTGTAAACTTTCTCCTCATTCTTTTCATTCAACCTCCAGCAATGATATTTGTGTTGAAAAGTACCACAAAGCTATTCCAAGCCACTGACTTTTACCGTCTACTTGGTAACCATTTGAAACTGACTCAGTCTTCACAGCCTTGGCATCTTATTTAATACTCAGATGAGCTACGGACCATACACACTGAGGCTACATCCTCACTAGACCGGATAATTTTGAAAACGCCGGTTTCGAGTAAAAACAACAGGTGTCCACACTAGGCATTTTTCAAAATATCTCTGTCCACACCAAACACGGCTATTTGGGCGAATCTACTCCTACTGGGCATGCGCAGACACATTTACAGAAAACAAGCAAAGAGGAAACGGTATAATATTTAAGTTTCCACGGCGGCGCCGTGCTATTTCCATAAAATAAAACTAGAGTACCAACAACAACAGCGAAAGAAAGTTTTCAACAATGTCTTCGAGGAATACAAAGAAAACCTCCACTGGAAAAATCAGACCGGACTTCTTCGTTTAGACAGACAATGAAGTCGAGCTGTTTCTGCAAGTTACAAACAACTACAAAGTCGGCAGAGCAGTGGAGAACGTGGAGATGTTTAATTCCAAACAAGCTATTAACATAAACAATAAAGTAAACAACGCACACATGAAGCCATCCTCTACCCAAGATCAACAAGGAAGTGGAAACTTATGCCACCAGACCTGTGCAGTATTTCTGACGTTAATATTTTTAAAGATAGACTCAATCAAATCAATTTAGGGGATCTAGTTAAAAAAGCTCACTTTACGATTTAACTCTCACGCCGTTCACACCGACTGCGCGTCCGGCAGCACTTGCGCAGTACCAAGCAGAAGCAGAAAAAGCATTGTTGTTGTGGTGTTGTCATGACAACATTTTAAACCTCTCCGTTTACCCCATCCACACTACAACGTGAAACAATAGTTTTCAGATTTACCCACTCTGGAGAGTGTTTTCGAAAATCTCCGTTTTCAGGGGATGAAAACGTCGTTTCAGTGTGGACGGAGGGTCAAAACGAAGAGAAAAAGCTTTGTTTTCAAAATTATCCAGCGTAATGTGGACGTAGCCTCTGTGGCAACTTAATTAGGTACACATGCACACCTGTTCATTAATGCAAGTATCTAATCAGCCAATCATGTGGCAGCAACTCAGGCATAAAAGCATGCAGACGTGGTCAAGAGGTTCAGTTGTTTCTCAGGCCAGATATCAGAATGGGGAAGAAATGTGATCTAAGTGACTTTGCCCATGGAATGATCGTTGGTGCCAGCCAAGGTGGTTTGAGTATCTCAGAAGCTGCTGATCTCCTGTGATTTTCACATACAACAGTCTCTAGAGTTTTTACAGAGAAGGTGCAAAAATCAAAAACCACCCAGTGTGCAACAGTACTGTGAATGAAAACACTTGCTAATGAGAGAGGTCAAAGGAGAATGGGCAGATTGGTTCAAGCTGACAGGAAGGCAATAGGAGATCAAAAAACCACACGTTACAACAGTGGTGTGCAGAAGAGCATTTCTAAATGTACAACACATTCAGCCTTGAAGTGGATGGGCTACAGCAGCAGAAGACCACAAACATACTCCCTGTGGCCACTTAATTAGGTATGGGAAGTACCTAATAAAGTGGTCGCTGAGTGAATCTGTGGCATTAGCAAGAACAGTTCCTTCCATCAGAACATCACCCACTTTGCCTTTGTCTCAATTTATCTGCAGCTGAACATCTTCATATAACCATCTTCATATAACAATTGCAGCGCGGAAACAGGCCATCTCGGCCCTTCTAGTCCGTGCCGAAATCTTACTCTCACCTAGTCCCACCGACCTGCACTCAGCCCATAACCCTCCATTCCTTTCCTGTCCATATAGCTGTCCAATTTAACTTTAAACAACAACGTAGAACCTACCTTAACCACTTCTGCTGGAAGCTCATTCCACACAGCTACCACTCTCTGAGTAAAGAAGTTCCTCGTCATGTTACCCCTAAACTTTTGTCCTCTAATTCTCAACCCATGCCCTCTTGTTTGAATCTTCCCCACTCTCAATGGAAAAAGTCTAACCACGTCAACTCTATCAATCCCCCTCATAATTTTAAGCACCTCTATCAAATCTCCCCTCAACCTTCTACACTCCAAAGAATAAAGACTTAACTTTTACAACCTTTCTCTGTAACTTATGAGATGAAACCCAGGCAACATTTTAGTAAACCTCCTCTGTACTCTCTCAATTTTATTGACATCTTTCCTATAATTCGGCAACCAGAACTTTACACAATACTCCAGATTTGGCCTTACCGATGCTTTATAGAAATTCATCATTACATCCCAACTCCGATACTCAATGCTCTGATTAATAAAAGCCAGCAAACCAAAAGCTTTCTTCACCACCCTATCCACATGAGATTCCATCTTCAGGGAACTATGCACCATTATTCCTAGATCCCTCTGTTCTAAAGCATTCTTTAATGCCCTACCATTTACCATGTATGTCCTATTTTGATTAGTTCTACCAAAATGTAGCACCTCACATTTTTCAGCATTAAACTCCATCTGCCATCTTTCAGCCCACTCTTCTAACTGTCCTAAATCTCTCTGCAAGTTTTGAAAACCTACCTCATCATTCACAACACCACCTATCTTAGTATTATCTGCGTACTTACTAATCCAATTTACCACCCCATTATCCAGATCATTAATATATATGACAAACAACATTGGACTCAGTACAGATCCCTGAGGCACACTGCTAGTCACCATTCTCCAATCTGACACACGGTTATCCACCACTACTCTCTGGTGTCTCCCATCTAGCCACTGCTGAATCCATTTTACTACTTCCATATTAATGCCTAACAATTGAACCTTCCTAACTAACGTTCTGTGTGGAACCTTGTCAAAGGCCTTACTGAAGTCCATATAGACAACATCCACCTTTTTACCCTCGTCAACTTTCTTAGTAACCTCATCAAAAAATTCAATAAGATATGTCAAACATGACCTTCCACGCACAAATCCATGTTGACTGTTCCTAATCAGATCCTGTCTATCCAGAAAATTATATATACCATCTCTAAGAATACTTTCCATCAACCTACCCACCACTAACGTCCAACTCACAGGCCGATAATTGCCAGGTTTACTCTTAGAACCCTTTTTAAACAATGGAACCACATGAGCAATACGCCAATCCTCCGGCACCATTCCCATTTCTAATGACATTTAAAATATTCCTGTCAGAGCCCCTGCTATTTCTACACAAACTTCCCTCAAAGTCCTAGGGAATATCTTGTCCGCATCTGGAGACCTATCCACTTTTATATTCCTTAAAAGTGCCAGTCCTTCCTCTTCTTTAATGTCATACTTTCCATAACTACCCTACTTGTTTCCTTTACCTTACACAATTCAATATCCTTCTCCTTAGTGAATACTGAAGAAAAGAAATTGTTCAAAATCTCCCCCATCTCTTTAGGCTCCACACATAGCCGTCCACTCTGATTCTCCAATGGACCAATTTTATCCCTCACTATCCTTTTGCCACTAACATAACTGTAGAAACCCTTTGGATTTATTTTCACCTTACTTGCCAAAGCAGCCTCGCATCTTCTTTTAGCTTTTCTAATTTCTTACTTAAGATTCTTTTTACATTCTTTATATTCCTCGAGTACCTCATTAACTCCAAGCTGCCTATATTTATTGAAGATCCCTCTTTTTTTCTGAACCGAGTTTCTAATATCTCTTGAAAACCATGGCTCTTTCAAACTTTTAACCTTTCCTTTCAGCCTAACAGGAACATAAAGATTCTGAACCCTCAATATTTCACCTTTAAATGACCTCCATTTCTCTGTTACATCCTTCCCATAAAACAAATTTTCCCAATCCACTCCTTCTAAATCCTTTCGCATCTCCTCAAGGTTAGCCTTTCTCCAATCAAAAATCTCAATTCTAGGTCCAGTCCTATCCTTCTCCATAATTACACTGAAACTAATTGTATTGTGATCATTGGACCCGAAGTGCTCCCCAACACATACCTCTGTCACCTCCCCTGTGTCATTCCCTAACAGGAGATCCAACACTGCCCCTTCTCTAGCTGGTACCTCTATGTATTGCTTCAAAAAACTACCCTGCACACATTTTACAAACTCCAAACCGTCTAGCCCTTTTACAGAATGGGCTTCCCAGTCTATGTGCGGAAAATTAAAATCTCCCACAATCACAACCTTGTGCTTAGTGCAAATATTTGCTATCTCCTTACAAATTTGCTCCTCCAGTTCTTGGTCTCCTTTAGGTGGGCTATAATGCACCCCTATAAACATCACAACACCTTTCCTATTCCTCAATTCAACCCAAATAGCCTCCCTAGACGAGTCCACTAATCTATCCTGCCAGAGCACCGCTGTTATATAATCTCTGACAAACAATGCAACACCTTCCCCGCTTACCCCTCCTATTCTATCACACCTGAAGCAATGAAATCCTGGAATATTTAGTTGCCAATCACACCCCTCCTGACACCACGTTTCACTAATAGCTACAACATCATATTTCCAGGTATCAATCCATGCTCTAAGCTCATCCACCTTTCTTACAATGCTCCTAGCATTAAAATAGATGCATTTAAGAAACTCTCCACCTCCCACTCTCTGTTTATCCTTAATTGAGCAAACAACTTTGTTATCTTCTTCTTCTTTTCCCCCTACATCAACCTCCCCTCTCCTAGTCTCCTTAATTTGATTCCCTCCCCTCAACCATTCTAGTTTAAAGTCACCTCAGTAGCCCTCGCAGATCTCCCCGGCGGATATTGGTCCCCTTATGATTCAAGTGTAACCCGTCCCCTTTGTACAGGTCATGTTGTACATTTACATTCATTATCTGTTATCACTAGATAATTATTCTAATATTGTCCTGACTGGCATCTTGGAAACGTGCCCCACAGAAAGTTCAGTTCATCTCAAGATCTGTTGCTCATATGCCATCACTACACAATTGAGCTTGATGGGTAGAATTTGCTCCTGACCTGCAAAGTCTCAATTTCAAAAATCTGATTCTTGTCCCATTTCCTTCCATAATCTCCCCATTATGTACCTCAATAACTTTCTCCAGTCCTGTAACTCTCTAAGGCATCTGTCTTCTTTTAATTCTGCCTTTTCGTGCATAAGAGATATTAATAGCTTTATTATTGCCAGGAATGCCTACATCTGCTCAGAACCTGAAATTGCTCTGTGGGCCTTTTCATTTCTCAAATAATGCCTTCACCTTTGAGCTGATGGTCTCTTGAAGCTCTGGAGGGAGAAAGGAATGATATTACGGATTAATATAAATTCACTCATAGGACAGGAGCAGTAAGCTCAAGTCATAATGCCATCCACCACTGAAACAAACCATTCAGCCAACCAAATCCATGCTGACCATTTAACACACACTTTCACCAATTTTACACTAATCCCGCTAATCTCATTTTATTCTCCCCGTATTTTCATCAGTTTTCCACAGATTCTACCATTAACATACAAACTAGGGTTGGTGCCATTATATATTATATATTGTGGCATTATAATGCCGAATAATCTTCCAAAGAACATGACTTAGGGATATGGGAGGAAACCAAAGCACATGACCAAAACCCACAGAGTCACAAGGAGAGCCTGTAAACCATAAACGCAGTAGCAGAGACCAGGATTAAACCTGGGGCACTAAAGCTGTTATACTGTACCGTGGCACTCTTCATTCGAGCACAAGATGAGCCCAGTGGGCTCAGAGCAGAAAGGATATTTTTAAGGATAAAGAACATACAATTTTAGTAAATGAATGACTTTCATGTTCTTTCTTTGTTTTGTGGCTATCTGGAGAAGACAAATTTCAGAGTTGTATATGGATACATGCCCAATTACCCATGTGACCAATTAGCCTACTGATCTTTTCGCCTTTGGAATGTGGGAGGAAACCCACGCGGTCACAGGGAGAATATACAAGCTTCTTACAGACAGCAGTGGCTCTGGGATGATCCCGGAGAGCTTTCTCTAGGCCAGTCAGATTTAATACTTACATGGGTTGCACAATAGTCTACCAAAATATTCGGCCATGCATTCCCTGCAGTTAGTGGAACAGAAGAGAGCGTAAGTCCTGAAGGAATTTGAGTGAATGAAACTAGTTCTTTCAATGAAGAGAACAGTAGAGTTAAAAGTGGAATGTCCTGCTGACAGTATGACCCACATCTAAGCAGCTGGGAATTTGAAACTGGAATTGAATGTGACTTGGAGAGAGTTTTTCCTGAGGAAAATGCTAAAAGCAGTGGTTTTGGAAGGAAGTTAAGGTTGTGAGTAGGAAGTGATACACAGAAAGTGCAGGCAATTCAAATGCAGCATTTATAACTTAATGACCCTGACCCTCTTTCCTGAAGTGTTTCTTTTAATTTTTTGAAGAAAATGATGTTATGGTAAATTCAACAATTATTGTTCATCTGTAATTGCCTTGAGATTGTAGTGGGGAACTATCATCTTGAACTGTTCAAGAAGTACAAAGTTCAAAAACTTCAAAGTAAATTTATTATCAAAGGAAATATATGTCATCGTATATACCACCCTGAGATTCATTTTCTTTCTGGCATTCACAGTAAATAGAAAGAAACACAATAGAATCAATAAAAACCATCCCACAACAGAGACAAACAACCAAAGTGCAAAAGACAACAAACTGCGCAAATACAGAACGAAAAGAAAAATAATTATTATATTAATTATTATATAACTGATCCAGTTTTAGAGTCAGAGTCCTACAATTTATATTACAATCGAACCATTAGTACAGAAAGAACAATCTCCGGATTTAATATTACAGGATAAACAAGCAAGAATAATTTACTTTTGATATAGCCATTCCAAACACACAACACGCAGAAATCAGTGAGTGAAAAACACCAGAAATATGCTGAACTCAAATTGAAAGACTCTGGAACATGAACATGGTAAATTTTGTCCCGATAGTAATATCTACAACTGGTATCATCGCAAAGTCGCTACACAATAGCATTAAACAATTAGGCCGACACAACAATATTTACGTAAATCTCCAGAAAGCCACAATACTAAACACCACTAGAATATTCCGAAAGTTCCTAGCAATTGAGAAATGAGTGTGCTGGGCTATGCCCGTACCTCAGGTTTTACCAGCTCAAGCTGAGAAAAGATAAAAATAATAATAATAAAAAAATAAGCAATAAATATCAAGAACATGAGTTGCACTAAATACCCAGTTTATGACTTTGCTAATACTTTTAAGTTTTATTTCAAATTATTCCAAATACAATGTTAGTCAGGATCCGGTGACGATAAAAAGCATTGAATATTTCCTGGAATAAACATTTTTGCCATTTATTAACCCACACCTGAAGAGCATGCAGAGGAGATTTAAAAGGATGTTGCCTGGATTGGAGGGTGTACCTTAGGAGAATAGGTTGAGTGAACTTGGCCTTCTCTCCTTGCAGCTACAGAGGATGAGAGGTGACCTGAGAAGGTGATGAGGGATATTGATCATGTGGATAGCCAGAGGCTTTTTCCCAGGGCTGAAATGGCTAACATGAGAGGGCACAGTTTTAAGTGCTTGAAAATAGGTCCCAAGCCAATGTCAAGGGTAAGTTTTTCACACAGAGAGTGATGGGTGCGTGGAATGCACAACTGGTGGAAGTGGATACAATAGGGTCTTTTAAGAGCCTCTTAGATAGGTACATAGAGCTTAGAAAAATAGAGGGATGTGCGCTAGAGAAATTCTAGGCAGTTTCTAGAGTAGGTTACATGGTTGGCAGAACATAGTAGGCCGAAGGGCTGGTAATATGCTGTAAATTTTAATGTTCTATGTTCTATATCTACGTCACTCTAAATGATGAAAGTAATCCAGACAAGTTTAACAGATCATTAGTCATCGAGAGAATTCCAGAACATAGGAATCATATTGAATGGCAGAGAAGACGCAATAGCTCATTTGGATTTCTCTAGTTTCTGTCCTTTTTCAATATTTGGTAGAGTTTGGGTGTCAACAGTTGTCCTGGTTGACTGAGTCAGGAATGCAAGATTTAAATGGGGATTTCATCACAAAATAATATGAATAAATTCCAAAAGCCGTATAAAATTACAGTATATTGTAAAGACAAGATATTCAGCAGATGCTGGAAATCCAATGTAATACACACAAAATGCTGGAGGAACTCAACAGGTTAGTCAGCATCTGTGGAGGAGAATAAACAGTCGAAATTTTGGGCTAAAGCCCCTCATTGAGACATTATATTATACAAGATTTGCTACAAAGATGTTTTTGAATTTTATTATGGAAAGAGGAATATGTATATTAAACATTATACTAAAGTAACTCAGTTGAGCCAAAATGTACTCCACTCTGAAAGAAGGAATATAGAGGGAATATTACACTTTGAGAGTTAATTAATGGAAACAAAATTCCGTAGAGAGGCACTATGAGGTAATAATTAGTACTAATGCACAAAGTCAGACGAGGAAAATATACATAGTCTAATCAACATGTCTTTTTTCATTTCATGAACACCAGTCTGTTTATTTCCTGTAAGAACATGCCTAAAAGAGCAGCAGGATATCATATTAATCTTTAAAGCACAGAGTAGGTCATAATGGTACACCTGATTATTCAAATTGCATTTGAAAATGTAGAAAACCGGTCAGGTTCTTGTCAAAAGAAGAAAAATGCCAGGGGAAAGGAAAGAGATAAACACAGAATCTGACATGCAGAAAATGGATGAAGTTCATTTCTACAGAAATGTTAATCAGACACATAGGCAGCTCATTACCAGTTCAAGCATGGAATTGGTAATTATAGTCTTTATTGGCAAAGTAAACAGCTTGCAGTTGGTTTATTTGGGCGCCATTCCAAGGTTCCAAATATTTCAGTGAGTTGATGAGGGGGTGGCATACATATGCCGACAACAAATTTCACGACATATGCCGGTGATATTAAACCTGGTTCTGATTCAGATTAGAATTTCAAAATGCACAGCCAACCAAAGTGACAAATATACCTGTCCGTAGATATACAAATACAGGTCATGATTGTTTTCATGCTATAGTGCTCCGTGACTCCGTAATTTCCTCACTTAGAGGGTGGTGAGAGTGCGGAACGGGCTGCCAGTGTTGGATACAGGTTCAATTTCAACACTCAAGGGAAGTTTGGATTGCGTATTGTTAAGGGGTTCATCTTTGTGCTTCTCAAATGTTTCACCGCCGCTGCCTTGAACGTAACAGAAGAGGCTGCAGAAGCTTGGATTACGACCGTGGGAACGCAATATTTCTGTGAGAATAACCGTGGGATCATGAAGGTTAGGTGAGTGCAGGAATGGAATTTGTGAAGTGTGGTGACAAGTGATGATTGGTTCTGGTTTCACACACAAAATGCTGGTGGAACGCAGCAGGCCAGGCAGCATCTATAGGAAGAAGTACAGTCGACGTTTCGGGCCGGGACCCTTCATCAGGACTCGCAGACAAAGGGTCTCGGCCCGAAACGTCAGCTGTACTTCTTCCTATAGATGCTGCCTGGCCTGCTGCATTCCACCAGCATTTTGTGTGTGTTGCTTGAATTTCCAGCATCTGCAGATTTTCTCATGATTGGTTCTGGTTTGGTGGTTTGAGTTGGTGCTAATGCATTAGTCTCCTTATTGCAGAATTTCATATCAGTGGAATGGGTATAAAAGTAGAATATCTGGGGGCTTGGGATGGATCTTCAAGGCCTCAGCTTCGGACTGGTTATGAACGGTGCCTCAGAGCTGCAGAATGGGAGGAGACCTGCAGTGAGCTGGGCCAGACAAGTATTTTAATGCTTGCTCTGTTCTGTCCAAATATACTTAATTTTAAGTAAATAATTGGAGTTTGGGTCTTCCTGCCTATCCAAGTCAGGTCTGAGAACCTTTTTTTGTATCAAAACAGGATGGGAGGGGTGGGGAGGGCAATGGTCCACGTGCAGGTTCATGGGATTTAAGGTTCGTCCATCGTCATCGATGAAGACCTTGACACCATTAGTACTTTTTACGAGGTCGAGTTGCTAGCTCGACACTCAACCCGGCACAAATGGAAAGTGTGCCTGGGAGTGGCTCAACTAGATTCGAACTCAGGAACCTTTGCTCCCAGAGTCCAGCGCTGATGTCACTGCGACACCAGCCAGCTTGATGGCGTCGAGACTAGCACTTGCTTTGGATTTAAGTGAGGGAGAGTTGCGCAGCGTCAGCCACACTCTTTCTTCCCAATTCCCATCTGGATCCAGTGGCAAGACAGAGTCAAGACGGCTGGAGATGGGACTAGGCGCAGTAGATGAGCAGGACGTTTTCTGTGTCTTGTCCTGCTCTACGCGTTCCACGACGCTTGCAGAGACCGCCTTCTTGACCGTTGGACCTTCCATTGGTCTCGTCCACTCAATCCGCCGGTGTCTGTCTTCACCTGCTGGGATAGACAACTCCCTATCCCATCGAGGGTTTGAGACCCGTCAGCTACCCTCACCTGGTTTAGCCAGCTTGTCGAAGCCGTTGCCCGGGGTGTGGCCGCCGTCGCATGCAAACAGCTACGGGGAGCCACAGGTGAGAGCTGAGTGCCAGGTGGGGACCAAAGGTGGACAAACCGCCCTGAAAAGGACGCGACATGTTCCCCCACCAGAGGTGCTACCCCTCCCTGACACCCCATACACCCCAGGCTTGATGGGATTAGTTTTGCGTGGAAGGACCTGTTGCCAAGCTGTAGTATTCTAAGAACCTATGGCCCTATAAAATGTGGACCAAGGCAAGCTTTCCATACCAACGCAAGTCATTTAGATATATACAGTAAACAAAAGTACCTTTCCCTGCTTGCTCAATGGGCTATAATTATAATAAACCCCTTAGAATTACACATTTACATATTATTGGATTATATACATTGTTCGGCCTTCTGTTACTGATATCAGTTATTTTGTTTCAGCACTCAAACAATATTTTCTGTTCCATTGTGTCTAAATTGTTTATATTGACATAGGCAATATAATTGTATTGTGGAGTGTACATTCTACTTTAGTAAAAAAGGATTGCCAGTGTATTTTTACATGAGATACCTATCTGACTTTGTCAGAATAAAAACTGCCTTGGCCTTTTCGGAGCAAATTGAAAGGCCACATGGAGATGGTGTTCGAAATAATGGGAGTTTTATTAAAAAGCTTGTGCACACCAGGAGACGAGCCAAAGCATGAATTTGGTGCAGTTTTTACATTATCAGTTGACAAGATTACCAGTAAAACTACATTTTGTTAACAGAATGGTGGCTACAAAAAGACATAATTAAGTAACAGATAACTTGCTGATTACAGAATAAAATGAATATTCACACATCTAACACTGTGACATACAGTAACTAGTGAAGTGCCTGAAACTTGGGTGTCATTGTAATGCATTCCATGTGTAGCCTGGGGAAAAGTACACGTTCAGGACAACAAAGACTTTTTCAGGTTTAGTCCTTTATCGGTTTTCAATGTTTAAGTGCCAGAAGAGGGTCGTGAAACAAAACGAACGAATTTACAACCAGTTCTTGCCGTTAAAATCTCAGTTTAACTTCCGATTCACACCCTTGTGTATGGACAAAATCGCGTATGCAGTATAAAAATACAAGAACTAATATGGTACAAATACAGTAGTGGCAATCTTGGATGGTGAGGAACTTTGCCCAAGTCACGCTATCCAGCATTATCATTCACTCGAGAAAATCTTTCCTCACCATGCCCAGCACACTCTGGGAGGAACCCACTTCCAACTCCTTACCACGTCTTCAGCAGAAAGCAAAATGCTCTCCCCACTATCCCACACGTGCATAATGACGTCACCGTCTCCCTTAAAGGCACAGACAAATATTCTAGCATTACCCGGATGGATGCCTGAGTACACTTTTAACGATACTGAATAAGATCCGACGGTCACCTGGTTACACATGTCTCTACCTCACAAACAAGAGAAGGTCTGCAGATGCTGGAAATCCAAGCAACACACACAAAATGCTGGAGGAACTCAGCAGGCCAGGCAGCATCTATGGAAAAAAGTACAATGGACGTTTCAGGTTAAAACACTTTGGCAGGAGTGGAATAAAAAAGTTGAGGAATAGATTTGAAAGGTGGGAAGAGGGCAGAGATAAATGCCAGGTGATAGATGAAACTTGGAGGGGGAGGGATGAAGCAAAGAGCTAGGAAGTTGATGGACAGAAGGCCATGGAAGAAAGAAAAAAGGGAGGAGCAGCACCAGAGGGAGGTGATGGGCTGACAAGGAAATAACATGAGAGAGGGACACGGGGATGGGAAATGGTGAAGGGAGGGAGACATTACTGGAAGTTTGAGAAATTGATGTTCATGCCATCAGGTTAGAGGCTACACAAACGGAATATAAGGTGTTATTCCTTCGACCTAAGTGGGGCCTTATCCTGACAGTGGAGGAGACCATGGATGGACATATCGGAATGGGACTGGGAAGTAGAATTGAAATGGGTGGCCACTGGGAGATCCCACTTGTCCTGGCAGTCGGAGCGTAGATGCTTGGTGAAGCGGTCTCCCAATCCACATCGGGTCTCACTGATATACAAGAGGCCACACCGAGAGCACCGAGCACAGTATATGACCCTAACAGACTCACAGGTAAAGTGTTTGGGGCCCTAAATGGTAGTGAGGGAGGAGGGTTAGGGGCAGGTGTAGCATTTGTTCCACCTGCAAGGATAAGTACATGTCTCTACTTCTAGACTTTGTCTGTGTTTCCCTGTTACCACATTAGCACAATCCACATCCCTAGTTACTAATTACTAGCCTTCATTATTCTTTCCCCTACAACAGGTCTAATGCCTTGGAAGGTGTTGTTCTATTAAAATTGTTACATCAGTACAGGTTATTGTGAGATTCACATTGTAAGTCACTATGAAACTCATCCATTTGACAGGTGAGAAACTGTTATACCATTTTAATGGAAACTATTGGAGGAGCTGCAAGGGAAAATCATAAGCTTAATTTTAACCTTTGGGTGGAGGTGTTACCTTTGAGTTAAAGGTTAAAATATGGAAATAGAATAAAATGTGCATAAATACAGAAATACTAGCATGCACTTACAATGTAAACAGCATTATAAAAAGTGGTTTAAAGTATTTACAATTCACTGCAGTAATGGGGTTTATAGATAGAGGAGGTGGGGAGGGGCTAACTTGAATGTTTGATCAGATTAACAGATGTGGAAATGTGGAAATAAACTTTTATAATGGTGTGAAGTTTTTGTTTTAATAGTCCTATAGTGCTTTCCAGAAGGGAGCTTTTGGAAAAGGCGATTTGCTGGGTAAGTAGTGTCAGCAATTATTTTCCCTGCCCGCTTCTTTGTCCTGGACACATACAAGTACTGCAGTGATGCTAGACTGGAGCCAATGACCTTTTCAGCTGACCAGACAGTTTGCTGTAGTTTTTGCTGTCGATTTCAATGGGATGCAGCTAACAGAGAATCATCAGCACAAGCACAAACCTCCTGTTCCAGTGTTGTAAATCTCTAAATAAAAAAATCTTTTATGTCAGGCACCAGAAATCTTGAAGAATTATGGTTTAGTGTGTGTTGATTGCTTCCATGCGATATTTTAACCTTGGGAGTGCCCAGGGATTTCTGGAATCTTCAATTGTCCAACTCTCCAAGGAAAAAATAAATTGTTTTATCTCTAATAACCACCAAGGAATCTCATCACTTATCATAGCTGGAAAAATGGCTTTCCCTATTTCCATTTATCACGATACTGTAACATCTTCCCAGGCGCCCATTGTGGCTTCAGAAATGCAAAGAGCTGATATGATTCAGACAGCTCATGCAACAGAATGTAGGCCTCCACTGTGTCTCCGTAGATCAAGCTGAGGTATTTAGGACTGTCAGCAGAGAAGGCCTTTAAAAAATACTCGTCAACACAAATGTCTAGACAAATGATTTGAACTAGCCAAACAATCCCATCACAGCTTAACTCTTGGCACTTCACTATTCAACATTTATTAGTAAGCCTCCTGTGAATTTCAAACTTCTCTTGAACAAAAAAAGATAAGATTCAGAACCAGCAAAGACTGCAAGGTCAAACAAAAGCCCTGAAATACAAACAGGTCAGACAGCATCCGAAAAGAAAGAAGCAGAATTCATATTGATGCCAAACATAAGGTTCCTCTAACTCTAACTCTGAATATTTTGCAGCTGCCTTTTCCCACTTCCTTATTAATAGATTCTAGTTTTTCCCTTACTAATTTCACATTAAATATTTTATAGATCAATGAGTTTCACCCTTTATAGAACACAGAACATAGAACAGTATAGGCTCTCAGGCCATGAATTTGTTCCAACTCCAAGATCAATGTAATGCTTCCCTACACACAGTCTTCCATTTCTTTTTCATCCATGTGCCTATCTAAGAGTCTCTTAAATTCCACTGAAATATCCTCCTGTACCACCACCCCTGGCAGCACATTCCATACACTCACCTGTGTAGAAAACCTACCTCTGACAGCACACCCCCATACTTTCCTCCAAAAACCTTAAATTATACACTCTCACATTAGCCATTTCTGCCTTGGGATAAAGTCTCTGGTTATCCACTCAATCAATGCCTCTTATCATCTTGCACACCTCTATCAAGTCACCTCTCATCATTCTTCATTCCAAAGAGAAAAGCCCTAGCCCACTCACCTCTCCTCAAAAGACATGCTCTCTAATCCAGCTAGCATCCGGGTAAATCATTTCTTCGCCTTCTCTAAACACTCTACATCCTTCCTATAATGAGGATACCACAGTTTAACACAATACTCCAAGTGTGGTTTAACCAGAGCTTTACAGAGCTGAAACATTACCTCACAGCTTTTGAACTCCATTTCCCCAACTAATGAAGACCAATGCAACATATGCCCTTTTAAGTACCCTATCAACTTGAGCAGCAACTTTTATAGATATGGATAGGGACCCCAAGATCCTTCTGTTCTTCACACTGCTAAGAATCCTGCCATTAACCCTGTACTCTCCCTTCAAGTTCAACTCCCTAAAGTGGATCACTTTGCCAGATTGAACTCTATCTATCACCTCTCAATCCAGCCCTGCATCCCATCAATGTCCTGTTATAACCACGACACCTTCTACACTATCCATTGCATCGCCAACCTTCGTGTCATCTACAAACTTACAAAACCCACCCTTTCATTTTCTCATCCAACTTACTTATAAAAATCGCAAAGAGCAGGAGTCCCAGAACAAGACTTTGCAGAACATCACTGGCCACTGAACTCCAGGAAGAATATGCTCCATCTTTCACTACCCTCTGCCTTTTATGGGTAAGCCAATTCTGAATCCACGCAGCTAAATTTCCAAGTATCCCATGCCTCCTGACTTTCTGTATGAGCCTACCTTGGGAAACATTGTTAAAGGCCATACTAGAATCCATATCCACCGCATCCACTGCTCCACCTTCATCAATGTCCTTCGTTATATCCTCAAAGAATTTCAACAGGCTCATGAGGCTGCCCCTCACAAAGCCATGCTGATTATCCCTAATCAACTATGCTTCTCCAAATGCTCATAAATCCTGTCTCTAAGAATCCTCTCCAATTCTTTGCCCACAACTGAATGAAGGTTCACTGGCCTATAATTCCCATGGATATCCCTATTAACGTTCTTGAACAAAGGAAAAACATTTGCCACCCTCCAACCTTCTGGTACTACTCAAGTGACCAGTGAGGGTGCATAAATCATTGCCAAAGCTGAAGTGATCTCTTCCCTCACTTCCCAAAATATCCTGGGATTATATCCCATCCAGCCCTGGGATTTATCTATCCTAATATTTTTCAAAAGATCCGACACACTCTCTTTCTGAATGTTGATATTTTCCTGTTCTACACTGTCCTCACATACATCAATGTCCCTCTCACTGGCGCATACGTATGCAAAGCATTCATTAAGGACCTTCCTTACCTCCTCAAACTCCAGGCACATGGTTCTTCCTATGTCTCCGACTGGTTCTGCACTTACTCTGGTCATCCTCCTGTCTTTCACGTATATGTAAAACACCTTGGGGTTTTCCTAAATACCTCTTGCCAAGGCCCCTTTCATGCCCCCTTTAAGCTCTTCTAAGATACTTCCTAAGCTCCTTTCCGGCTGCTTTATAACTCTTAAGCTTCCTGTCTAATCCATGCTTCCTGAACCTTAAGTCTGCTTCGTTATTACTCTTGACTAGATGTTCCACTTCACTTGTCAACCATGTTTCCTTCTAAGAACCATTCTTTCTCAGCAACAGTGGGCCAAACCTATCTAGGACCTCATTCAAGTGCACACAAAACAACCTCCACATTTCCCTTGTGCACTTCCTGAGTACATCTATTCCCAACTTACACTCCCAAGTTCCTGCCTAATAGCATCATGATTTGCCCTCCCCTAATTAAATACTTTTCCATACCATCTGCTCCTATCCCTGTACAAGGCAAAGTGAAGGTTAGGCAGTGTGGTCACTGCCTCTGAAATGCTCACTCACTGAGGGACCTGTCACCTGACCAGGTCCAATGTCTAGTATCAGATCCAGCATGGCCTCTCATCTAGTCAGCCTGTTCACATATTATTTCAAGAAGCTTTCCTGGACATACCTATCTGCCCCATATAAACTAGAACAACACACACACACAAAATGCTGGAGGAACTCAGCAGGTCAGGCAGCGTTTGTGGAAATGAATAAACAGCTGACGTTTTGGGCCAAGGCCCTTCATCAGGACTGGAAAGGGAGGAGGAAGATGCTAGCATAAAAAGATGTGGGGAGGGGAAGAGGACAAGCTAAAAGGGGACAGGTGGAGCCAGAAGGTGGGAGAAGAAGGAATCTGATAGGAGAGGACAATGGACCATAGGAGAAAGGAAAGAAGGGGGGAACCAGGGGTAAGTGATAGGCAAGTGAGGAGAAGAGCTAAGAGGCCAGAGTCAGTAATAGAAGAAGAGAGAATGGGGAAAAGAAAAAACTTACAAAGAGAAATCAATGTTCATGCAATCAGGTTGGAGGCTACCTACTTTATACTTTACTTCATGCTTCATACTTTATTGTTGCCAAACAATTGATACTAGAGCATACAATCATCATAGCAATACTTGATTCTGCACTTCCTGCTCCCTGGATTACAAATCAATAGTAAATACTAAAAATTTAAATTATAAATCATAAATAGAAAATAGGAAAATGGAAAGTAAGGTAGTGCAAAAAAACCGAGATGCAGGTCCGGATATTTGGAGGGTACGGCCCAGATCCGGGTCACAATCCATTCAGCAGTCTTATCACAGTTGGAAAGCTGTTCCCAAATCTGGCCATATGAGTTTTCAAGCTCCTGAGCCTTCTCCCGGAGTGAAGAGGGACGAAAAGTGTGTTGGCTGAGTGGGTGGTGTCCTTGATTATCTTGGCAGCACTGCTCCGACAGCGTGTGGTGTAAAGTGAGTCCAAGGATGGAAGATTGGTTTGTGTGATGTGCTATGCCGTGTTCATGATCTTCTGCAGCTTCTTCCAGTCTTGGACAGGACAACCTCCATACCAGGTTGTGATGCACCCTAGAAGAATGCTTTCTACGGTGCATCTATAAAAATTAGAGAGGGTTTTAGGGGACAGGCCAAATTTCTTTAGTTTTCTCAAGAAGTAAAGGTGCTGGTGGGTCTTCTTGGCAGTGAACTCTGCTTGGTTGGATCAAGTCAAGTCATTTGTGATATTGACCCCGAGGAACTTAAAGCTTTTGACCTGTTCCACTTGTGCACCACCGATGTAAATTGGGTCATGCAGTCCACTACTCCTTCTGAAGTCAACAACCAATTCTTTCGTCTTCCTGACGTTGAGGGATAGGTTATTGTCTTCGCACCATGCCACCAGGTTCTTAATTTCTTCTTTGTACTCAAACTCATCATTACCTGAGATACAGCCTACAATTGTTGTGACATCAGCAAACTTATATATTGAGTTCGATGGACACTTGTCTACACAATCATGGGTGTACAGTGAGTACAGCAGGGGGCTGAGTACACAGCCTTGTGGGGCACCGGTGCTCAGAGTAATTGTAGAGGAGAGCTTGTCCCCTATTTTTACAGCCTGGGTCCTGTCTGTGAGGAAGTTGAAGATCCAGCTGCAGATCTGAGTGCTAAGGCCCAGGTTCCGGAGCTTAGGAATCAGTTTATTTGGAATGATGGTATTAAAAGTAGAGCTGTAGTCAATGAAAAGGAGCCTTACATATGCGTCTTTATTCTCCAGGTGTTCTAAGGAGGAATGTAGGGCCAGAGAGATAGCATCTGCCATTGACCTGTTGCTCCAGTAGGCGAATTGCAAAGCGTCGAGCTTGACCGGTAGGCTGTGACTGATGTGTGCCATAACCAATCTCTCAAAGCACTTCATAGCAATTGATGTCAGAGCCACAGGTCGATAGTCATTCAGGCATGCTGCCTTGTTCTTCTTTGGCACTGGGATTATCGTTGCCTTCTTAAAACGCGAGGGGATCTTAGACTGAAGCAAGGAGCAGTTGAAGATGTCAGCAAACACTCCAGCTAGTTCGCTTGCACGGGCCCAGAGAACCCGTCCTAGGACGCCATCTGGGCCCGTCGCCTTCCTTGGATTTACCTTCAGGAAGGCCTTTCTAACGTCCTCCTCGGTGACGATGAATCTCGATGCCACCAGGTCCGGTTCATCCAGAGGGAGCGGGACGCTCCTCTTCTGTTCGAATCTTGCGTAGAATACATTAAGTTCGTCAGGAAGAGAAGTGCCACAGTTATTGATATTCCCAGCCTTTTCTTTGTGCCCAGTGAGCTCATTTAGACCCTGCCATAGTCTACTGGCATCCTTCTGGTTAGCCTGGGCTTCCAACGTGGCTTGATATTGTCTCTTGGCGCCCTTAATGGCTTTCCGGAGTTCACACCTGGATTCTGTGTAGCGACTGGTATCCCCGGACCTAAAACCCGCAGGTCTAGCCTTTAAAAGGGACTTGACCTCATAATTCATCCAAGGTTTCCGGTTAGGGAATACCAGGATCGTCTTACGAGACACACAGTCCTCCGTGCATTTCCAAATAAAGTCCGTGACAGCTGAGGCGTACTCATCGAGCTTAGCTGCTGAGTCCTTGAATATTAACCAGTCCACCAATTCAAAGCAGTCACGGAGGACCTCATTGGTTTCCTCTGTCCAATGCGACACTACTTTTGACACCGTAACCTCCCGCTTCAGTTTCTGTTTGTAAGCCGGAAGGAGGAGCACGGCCTGATGGTCCGATTTTCCGAAGTGAGGTCGTGGGATGGAACGGTGGACATCCTTGACTGTTGTGCAGCAGTGGTCAAGTATATTCGGGCTTCTCGTGGGGCAGGAGACATGTTGGTATAACTTTGGCAGTGCCTTTCTGAGGTTGGCCTGGTTAAAGTCCCCGGCTGTAATGAGCAAAGCCTCCACATACCTGGTCTCAAGTTCATTGATGTTGGCGTACAGTTTGTTCAGAGCACACTCCACGTCCGCCTGGGGGGCAATGTAGACCGCTGTCAGTATGACCGAGGTGAACTCCCGTGGCAGATAGTAGGGACGACACTTCACCGACAGGTGTTCCAGGTCCGGGCTGCAGGAGCTTGTCAGTAGCACTGTGTCCGAGCACCACCCAGTGTTGATCAGTAGGCAGACACCACCTCCCCTCGTCTTGCCCGAAGACGCCGTGCGGTCCATCCAATGGACCGAAAATCCCTCTGGTCAGATGGCACAGTCGGGGGTGGCAGAGGAGAGTCAGGTCTCGGTGAAACAGAATACACAGCAGTTCTGCATCTCCCTGCAGTAGGTGAATCTCCCTTTAAGATCATCCACCTTGTTCTCTATGGCTTGCACATTAGCTAGTAGGATGGTGGGCATAGGGACCCCGAAGCCCCTCAGCTTCAATCTGACCAGCAGCCCAGCTCTTTTCCCACGCTTCCTCGGTAAATAGTGCATCTTTCCAGGTTTCCATTGATGCAGTGTGTTGTTGTCAGCTCTTTGAGGTTGGTGGACGCATCCCGTGGGGATCGATCGGCGGGTCGCGTCGTGGTGCGCTCCGGGTCAGGCCGAGTGACGGGGGAGGCTCCGCTGCCACTTCCGGCTGCTGGGGGCCCAGGCTGTCGATTGGGTCGGGCCCCGAAGCCGACACTTAACCCCGGAGGGCCAGGCTCCTGGCTGAAACAAGTCTGTAAAGTCACGGTTGCGGAGGCCTCCGCTCCAGCCGAACCTCGGGCTCGATTTCCGAGGTCAGCAGCAGAGGCATCACTTCCGACAGCTGTGGATATCCACCAATGGAACTTTACGGTGGTTGCTCCAGGGAAGCATCTGGGGCACCTTGAGGTCTCCGACGTCGCTCTGTGTGGTCGTCTGCTCCGGAGATGCTCTCGGAATGGGTGGTGTCTCCAAGCGCTCCGGCACGGTAGCAGACCGCGGGTCTCCGGGAACATGGTGGGCCATGGACCAGGCCTCGTTGGTGGGATCCAGGTGCAGTCCGGAGTTTAAGAAGCATTTCTGGCGCGTTGGTCTTCAGCTGGGTCAGTAGCTTCGCCGGGCTGCTGTTGATCTTACTAGATGTAGCAGATTAAAGGTTTAGAAGGGTTTCTCTGGTATAGGATAGTGTAGAGGGCAGTTTGCTCGGGAGAGCACGCGCAGTGTCGCCAGTTACCGGTGCCATCTTAATTAAAATTCAGGTATCCAGAGGCTTTGCTCATTACAGCCAGGGACTTTAACCAGGCCAACCTCAGAAAGGCGCTGCCAAAGTTATACCAACATGTCTCCTGCCCCACTAGAGGCCCGAATATACTTGACCACTGCCACACAGCAGTCAAGGATGTCCACCGTTCCGTCCCACGACTTCACTTCGGAAAATCGGACCATCAGGCCGTACTCCTCCCAGCTTACAAACAGAAACTGAACCAGGAGGTCACGGTGTCAAAAGTAGTGTCACGTTGGATGGAGGAAACGGATGAGGTCCTCTGTGATTGCTTTGAATCGGTGGACTGGTTAGTATTCAAGGACTCAGCAGCTAACCTCGATGAGTACGCCTCAGCTGTCACGGACTTTATTTGGAAATGCACGGAGGACTGTGTGTCTCGCAAGACGATCCGGGTATTCCCTAACTGGAAACCTTGGATGAATTATGAGGTCAAGTCCCTTTTAAAGGCTAGAGCTGCGGCTTTTAGGTCCGGGGATACGAGTTGCTACACAGAATCCAGGTGTGATCTCCGGAAAGCCATTAAGGGCGCCAAGAGGCAATATCGAGCCAAGTTGGAAGCCCAGGCTAACCAGAGGGATGCTGGTAGACTATGGCAGGGTCTAACTGAGATCACTGGGCGCAAAGAAAAGGCTGGGAATATCAATAACTGTGGCGCTTCTCTTCCTGACGAACTTAATGTATTCTACGCAAGATTCGAACTGAAGAGGAGCATCCCGCTCCCTCCGGATAAACCGGACCTGGTGGCATCGAAATTCATCGTCATCGAGGAGGACGTTAGAAGGGCCTTCCTGAAGGTAAATCCAAGGAAGGCGACGGGCCCAGACGGCATCCCGGGATGGAATATCAGGCATTGCTCCTCTATCCGGACAGAAGAAGCCATGAACCAACATGTTGGAACGGGAATGGGGGTAGGAATTAAAATAGTTGGCAACCAGGAAATTACACTTTTGTGGATGCAGCGGAGATGCTCAACAAAGTTGCCCCCAGTTTATGTTGAGCCTCACCAATGTAGAGGAGGCGGCACCGAGAGCAACGGATAAAGTAGACGATGTGGGTGAGGTCAATGTTAATGGTGAAGGAAGGGAAACCCCGTTCTTTGTAAAAGGAGGACATCTCTGATGCTCTGGAAAGGGAAACCTCACCTGGAAACAGATGTTTCCGAGATGAAGGAGCTGAGAAAAGGGAATAGCATTTTTACAGCCGACAGGATAGCGAGAGGTATAGTCAAGACCGCCATGGGAATCGTTAGGTTTATAAAAGATGTTTGTCGACAGGTTGATGCAGACAGAGAGATCATGAAAGGGATGGGAGGACTCACAAATGGACCAAGTGAATTTAAGGGCAGGGTGGAATTTGGAGGCAAAGTTGATGAAACCAATGAGCTCAACATGGATGCGTGATTTATTCGAGGGGGGAGGAGAGTTGGTGGTGTCAGAGGAGAAGGGAAAATTGGGGTGTTCAGGAAATGCAGGGTAGAGGAAGATGTTGGCTCTGAGGACCCAAGAAGTGACAGGAGAGCCTGAGGGACCTGGGGTTGGAGAGTGGGGGTGGGGTAAGGGGAACCCAAGGATGGAGAATGGTGATGGGGAAAGAGGAGGCCAGGGGCCTGGTGACAGCAAGGAAGAAGATGCCAGGGGGTGGATGCAGATGAGTTCAGGGCTGGAGGGGAGCTAGAGGTCTTTTAGCACGCGGTCTGAAGGCGTCTGGGGTCATTGGAACTGGAGCTGGCGATGATGGGATCCGCAGTCTGATCAAACTGAAATACAAGCAGGAGGCAACAGGTGCCATGAATCTGGAGGCATACAGGATCTTCAGAACTGGAGTTGGAGATGGCAGGATCCACTTTCTGGAGATGGGTCATCTTCCGAGGAAGGCAAAGAACTGGCAGCTGAAGGTATGGATCCGGCAGAGAGATCCATGGCAGGCAGAGGAGAGAGAGATCTAGAGCTGTGGCTGAGACTGAGACAGACCCGTAGGTATCTCTGCATAGCACAGAGTGTGGCCCATTGAAAGCAGAGGGATAAGCAGTCAACTGAATGCAGGTAGCTGGGATCAAAAGTGGGTCCAAACTAGGAGTCTGTCAATGGAGCTAGAAGCCATGTGGATCAAGAAGTTGGCAAAGACGTTACCAGACTATGGAAGCAAGTCTGGATGAGTACATGGTTGAAGAGTCATAGGGCAACAAAGGGGGAGCAGCGAGAAAGGGTCTCACTGAACACTCATCGAAGAGAGGATTTAAACTTTTTCAGGGTAGACATTCCAAGAGATGTTGCAGTGGAGCAGCAAATCATAAACACAAGAGATTCTGCAGATACTGGAAATCCAGAGCAACACACAAAATGCTGGAGGAACCCAGGAGATCAGGCAGCATCTACGCAAATGAATGAACAGGGCGGAAACCTTTCTTCAGGACTGGAAAGGTGGTGGGGGGGGGAGCAGGGGGAAGATGCCAGGATGAAAAGATGGTGGGGGGGAGGGAAAGGAGGACAAGCTAGAAGGTGATAGGTGAAGCCAACTTTGTCCAATCTCTCCTTACAGTTAACACGCTGCAAATAAGACACCAACTTTGTGAATCTCTTCTGTGGTCTCTCATCTTTCCTATAGTGTGGTGATCAGAGCTGCACACAATACTCCAGATATATTCTAGCCAATCTTTCACACAGCTGCAATGTGACTTGCCAGCTTTTATACTCAGTGTCCCAGCCTGATGCTGTACATCTTTACCACCAGCTTCACTTTCATGAAGCAATGGGACTTGCAACCCAGGATCCCTCTGTACAGCAATGTTCCTAAATATCATGTTACCATATTCTTCCCTCTTGCATTTGACTGCCCAATTTGTATCACTTTACACCTCACTCAAATTTTCCAACTGATCTCTATGTAACCATTGACAACCATCTTTGCAGAGGTGTGGTTACTGGCCTTCCAGTGCACCAAGCTGTCCACGACTGACTGCCACGGTCCACAACTATGTTCTGAGGTGAACTTGTGTAGCACTGAAACTCTGAGTGTGCGTGAAGGATCTGGCCCTAAGCAATTTTATACCTTGACCCCCAAGGGATAAAAGGCTACAGTTAAAGACTCAACCACTATTGCCTAGACATAAGAAAACCTGCCGATGCTGAAAGTCCAAAGCAACACACACAACCTGCTAGAGGAATTCAGCAGGGCAGACAGCATCTATGGAAAAAAGTAAACAGTCGATGTTTCAAGCCGAGATCTTTCATTGGGTCTCAGTTCCTCCAGCATTTTATGTGCATCACTATTGCCTGGAGCTTGCGTAAAGCTCCCTTCAAATGTTTGGCCAAGGAATGCACATAAAAATCTGATGTCATGCGAATGCAATGCAGAGTATCCTAACTGACGGCATCACAACCTGGCATTGAAACACCAATGCCCAGGAACAGAAAAGATTGCAGGAATTTGTGGATATAGGTCAGTCCACCACTGGCAAAGCCTTTTCCACCATTTACATGGAGCAGTCCCACAAGAAAGCAGCATCCATCATCAAGGACCCCTATCATCCAGGTCATGCTCTCTTCTGACTACTACCATGCGGCAGGAGGTACAGGAGCCTTAGGCGCCACACCATGGGGTTCTGGAACAGTTACCCTTCAATCATTAGGCTCCTGAACCAGTATGGATTACTTCACTCACCTGAACTCTGAACTGATTCCACAACCTACAGTCTCACCTTGAAGGACCCGACAGCTCATGTCCTCAGTATGATTTACTTGTTTATTTACACAACTTATCTTCTTTTGCACATTGGTTGTTTGTCAGTCTTTGTTTATGTATAGTGTTTCATAAATTCTGTTTTATTTCTTTAGTTTCCTATAAATGCCTGCAAGAAAATGAATGCCAAGGTAGCATATGGTAATATATTTGTACTTCGATAATAAATTGACTTTGACAAGTCTTGTAAGTAAATGGAATACATTTTATACCAAGAATAGTAACATATGAAGAAGCTGAAGAAGAAATGTTCAAACCTCCTGAAGAAAGTAAATTTCTGAAAATAAGATTTACTATTAACTGAGAGCTCCATTGCCTCTTTGATATTCTCGGTAATATATTTCAAAGATTCTTCTCTCTAGATTAAAATAAAATGGTTGTTAAAAATAGCTTCTAACATATTGCCAATAAACTATTTTGATTACTGAGCAATGTCCAATGTGAACATTCTAAAAATGTGATAAGCTTTTGCACAGGAAGACGGTCTTCTAATATAGGAAAGCATTATCTAAATTAGATTCTTAAAAAATATTTATGACAAATGGTTATGACTCAGTTTACAGAAATCTACTTGAATTTTAAGATCCAAGTACCTTTCGAAAAAAGCTGCACAAAGACAGTAGTCTATAAATTGCTTGTTGTAAAAATCCTTTTATGTGGCTTTAAGGCCTGCTAGAGGTTTTAAAAAGTGTAAAAATGAAATGCAACTGACCAGATGACCTATACTTAGGGGAGACAGCTAGTCAGTAACCCCCTACAGAGCACAGCTTGTCAAAGGATGGAATAGTAATCCATCATAAGCTAAATAACTCAACTTCAATTTAAATCAATTTTATGTGTTCAAAATACAATCTCTACGATACATACATATAGTTTGGCTCTTCCGAGGAATTTTAATTGGGTACAGAACTATCATTACTATTTGTGAATTCAACACAGTATCATTTAATCAAATAAATAGGTTGAAGTCGAAGTCATTTGTATAGCACCTTTCGTGGCCCGAAGGCATCCCAAGGAGCTAAGGTGGCAATGAATTAGTTTTGAAGTGTTGTCACTGTTGTAGCTCAGTGAATGCATGCATAGAAATACATTTAAAATAAACCAGTAGTAGCAGATTTTCATTGAGTACATTTTTCACTCACAAATTAAGGTGGACAGTCACATTGAAATCAACTCAATGTAATTTCATTTCTTTATAGATCATTCTGTTCAAAGCACCATACACATTACACAACATTGTATTTACCTGTTCAGAAATGATAGCTTAATATTAAATTCTATTGAAACAATGCCTCAGCTCCAAGAAATGTTATCTTAATTTTTGTACTGAAGTCATTTTCCAGCAGCTGCTGTGGAAATTGGATCTTTGGCATGTTGCGAGGATGAACTCACCAGAGAAATGCTCAGGAATGATGCAAAATTATGGATAGGAGACGGGGAAACCAGGATTTTGTTCAAGCTCATGTAATGCAATAGAACAGCAGTACTGACACAGTTTTATTCAAATGAGTGTATTAAGTTTCCCTTTCACCCCACGCACATGCATTCACTACTTCTAGGAATGTGGAGAAAATCGATTTTCTGTGTAAACATTTTACTTAAACTGATAACATTTTCTGAGATTCAACCTTTAGAACGTGACACTGGAATAATTTGGTCCATGCAAAAGAAATTCAAAGTAAAGTTCAAAGGTTCATTTTTATTGTCAAAGTATGCATGTACAATACAACTCTGATATCCATCTTGATCAGCAACCAGTTGAGAATTTCCAATGGGATGCATTAACAGATCCTGCAGATTTTACTCTGGAATAGCAACAGAAAAACAATTGCACATATGAGACAAGAAATAAGTCCTTGAGGCAAACATTTTGATCCTAACAATTTTTTTCTGAAATGAAAAGAATTGTCAGACGCATCAACTTATTTTGTAGAGTTACATCAGTAATGAGGAGATATTGGGTAAGAGGGGTTTATTTTAGTTATGAAGAAAGACTGGATAGGCTGTAACTACTCTCCTTGGAGCAGAAAAGCTGGGGGGAGGGATGGGGTGGTGGGGTGTGGTGGAATCCATTAGAGGTTTACAAATAATGAGAAGCACAAGGATGTGTGCTTGGAAGCTGGAAAGTATTGCCTGTGTGGTTGATGGAGATAGAGATTCTCAGCACTTCGTACACTTGAATCATGAAGGCATAGAATGTTATGGACCTAGTGCTAGTAAATGGAGTTACTAGAGATAGGCACTTGAGGTCAACATGAACATGTGGAACGAAGGGCCTGTTTCTGTGCTGAATGACTAGTTCCTGTCCCATATACCCAGCTGATACCCATAATCCACATATAGTCATAGAGTGATATCAGATGGATATATTGCACAGGAACTAGACATTCAGCCCCATACTCTTAAGCTTCATTTAGCTCCCTCCCTCTTTCCTCATCTATCAGCATAAGCCTTTTTACCTTTTGCTTAAGATGCGAAGATGCCGAAATCAAAGTCAGCTTTATTATCAAAGTAGGTATGTTACCATATACTAATACGACCTCGAGATTCATTTTCTTGCAAGCATTTGCAGGAAAATAAAGATATACAATAGAATTTATGAAAGAACTACACATGAACAAAGACTGGCAAAATTGTGTAAATAAAAACGATAAATAGTACTGAGAACATGATTTATAGAGTCCTTGAAAATGAGTCTGTAGATTGTAGAATCAGTTCAGAGTTGTGGTGGGTAAAGTTATTGACGTTGGTTCAGGGTTCTGAAGGTTGCAGGGTATTAACTGTTCCTGAAGCCAGTTGCATGAGATTTTAGGCTCCCGTACCTCCTGCCCAATGGTAGCAGTGAGAAGAGAGCATGGCCTGGATGGTGGGAGTCCTTGATAATGGATGCTGCCTCCTTGTGGAAGCACCCCTTGTAAATGGGGAGGCCTTTGCCTGTGATGAATTGGGCTGTATCCACCCCTTTCTGTAGACTGGCCTTTTCCTGGACATTGGTGTTTCCATGCCAGGCAGTAATGCAACCAGTTATGATACTCTAACAGTTATCCATTTGGTACCCATTTCCAATGTCCCATGTGGTAGCAAGTTCAGCATCCTCACCACTCTGCGTGAAGATGTTTCATCATCTCTTGGAGGCCGACATCAGAACATCTTTCAAGAGGGTAAACCCTCACAAGAAATCAGGTGATGGTGTAGGACATTGAAAACCCGGCCTAACAAATAGCGAGAGTGCTCAAGGACATCTTTAATCTCTCACTACTACAGCTAGAGGTTCCCACCTGCTTCAAGAGGGTGACAAACATACCTGTGCCCAAGGAGAGCTGAGTGGGCTGCCTCAGTAACTATCACCCAGTTGCACTCACATCTACTGTGATAAAGTGCTTTGAGAAGCTGGTCACAGCCAGAATCAATTCCTGCCTAAGCAAGGACCTGGACCCGTTGCAATTTGCCTTTCACCACAAGAGGTCTACAGCGGATGCAATCTCACTAGCTCTCCACTCAGCCTTGGATCACCTGGACAACAGTAATGTCTACAGTACGTCAGGCTGCTGTTTATTGATTACAGCTCAGTGTTCAACCCAATCATACCCCTACTTCTAATCCATAAGCTCCAAAACCTGAGCATCCATACCTGCCTCTGCAACTGGATCTTTGACTTCCTTGCCCGGAATCCACCGTCAGTGCAGAACAGAAGTAACACCCTCCTCACTGAAAATCAACACTAGCACACCTCAAGGATGCATGCAAAACCCACTGCTCTACTAGCTCTACACCCACGATGGTGAGGCTAGGCACAGCTCAAACTCCATCCATAAACTTGCTGATGATGCAGCTATTGTCGGCAGAATTTCAGAATGTGACAAGGAGGCGTATAGGAGTAAGGCAGATCAGCTGGCTGAGGGGTGTTGCAGCAACAACCCTGCACTCAACCTCAGTAAAACCAAGCAATTGACTGTGAACCTCAGAAAGGGGAAGTCAAGGGAACACACGCCAGTCTTCAGCGAGGGGTCAGCTGTGGAAAAGGTGAGCAGCTTCAAGTTACTGGCTGTCAACAGCTCTGAGCCCAACATATTGATTCCATTACAAAGAAGGCACGACAGCGGCTATATTTCATTTGGAGTCGGAGGAGACTTGATATGTCACCAAAGACTCTCGCAAATTTCTACAGGTGTAACGTGGAGATCACTCTAACTGGCTGCATCACCATCTGGTATGAAACAGCAACTGCACAGGATTGGAAAAAGCTGCAGAAAGTTATACACTCAGCCAACGCCATCATGGGCACTAACCTCTCCAGCACTGAGGACACCTTCAAACAGTGATGCCATAAGGAGGCAGCACCCATCATGAAGGACCCCCATCACCCAGGACATGCCCTCTTCTCATTGCCGCCATCAAGGAGGAGATACTGGAGCCTGAAAACACACACTCAATATTTCAGGAGCAGCTTCTTCCCCTCTGCCATCAGATTTCTGAATGGACAATGAGACCATGAACACTACCTCTTTTTTGCTCTCTTTTTGCACTACTTGGAGTACTTGCAAAAGTCTTAGGCATATGTAAAAAAATCTGTAAAGCAAAGATGCTTTCACAATAATAATATGAAAATATTTCTAAATATCTAAAATTTGATTATAAAGAGAAATAACAATAAAAAAACTAAATCAAATCAATATTTGGCGTGACTACCCTTGGCCTTTAAAACTGCATCAATTCTCTCAGGTACACAGTGTAGTTTTATTAATTAAAAAAATATCAGCTAATAGGTTGTTTCAAGCATCTTGGAGAACATGCCACAGTTCTTCTGCAGATTTTGGCTGCCTTGCTTGCTTCTGCCTCTCCAAGGAACCCCAGACAGCTTTGATGATGTTCAGTTTAGTGCTCTGTGGAGGCCATACCGTCTGAAAGCATCAAAAAAAAATAGGGTGCCTAAGAGTTTTCATTGTACTGAACTACTTCAATTTTTATCTATGTTTCTTATGGTAATCTATAGTTGTTTTATTATTATGTACTTCAATGTAGTGCTGTTACAAAACAACAAATATCATGACATATGCCAGTGATATTAGACCTGATTCTGATTTTGATTCTGAATTCACTATTAGATTCTTTGGTGAATGTGGGATGTAAAGGAAAAAAAAAGGATTATCTGTAATGAAGTAAACTTTTAGCTTTTAGTTTAGCATAACTTCATCGTAGTAGTGTGATCACCCAAGTTGAGTGCAATGTTCTCCTAAGGGGTTTTCTATTGGAGGGACGTCAGGTAACTGTAGGGGCTGATCAGGGATCAAGGTATTCCAGTGCAGTGTGGGCACGAGTAAGCGGTGGCTGTGTTTAATGGTGGGGTCTTTTGGTCATTCAGTCTGTCGCAGCTGGTGCTTGTTCTCTGCAGCACAGTGGAAGTGGCTCTCATGTAATGCAATTCCTCCAAACAGATCTCCTCAAGGTGTTCCCATTAAGTGCAATGCCTTCCTAGTTTTAAGATGTAATGTTGAATTTCCTCAGGCTGATTTTGATGTTATCTTTGAAGTGTTTCCTTTGCCCTCTAGGGGCTTAGTATAATTTACCTACTTTTCAATTCAGTCTTTCCGGAAATAAATCTAAGGAGCCAACCTATCTAATTTAGCCACAAACAAGAGAAAATCTGCAGATGCTGGAAATCTGAGCAACACACACAAAATGCTGGAGGAACTCAGCAGGACAGGCAGCATCTATGGGATAAAGTACAGTCGACGTTTTGGGCCAAAACCCTTCTCAACTTTTTTTCTCCAGTCCTGTCGAAGGGTTTCGGCCCAAAACATCAACTGTTCTTCTTTTTCCATAGATTCTGCTTGGCCTGCTGAGTTCCTCCAGCATTGTGTTGCTACTTAATTTAGTCTTCATTCATTTATTCATTTAGTGATACAGCACGGTGACAGGCTCTTCAAGCCCAAAGGCTCCATGGCATTCAATTGCGCATATGTGACCAATTGTCCAACTAACCTGCACATCTTTCAAATGTGGAAGGGAACTATAGCACCACAGGGAGAACATGCAAACTCCTTACAGACAGTAATGGGATAGAGCCCAGGTCACTAATGCTGCAGAAGTATTTCACTGGTCACTGCGTGTCTATGACATCCCTGATTATTATGATTAGTAGTTTTGTATATCAAGATTCTTTTATTTCTCTCACTCATTGGGTCTTGCACCTCGAAATTCACACAAGACCTCATTTTCTTCTCACCTAAATGTGCTACCACACCGGCCAATAATTGACGTATTCATACACCTTGTAGCTGTCCTTCTTGCGTGGACCATCACCAAATCAACCGTCCAAGTGATGCCATCTGCAAAACTTGAAATGAAGGGCACAAATTCTATTAATTTAAGGGAATTCAAGGTCGGCAAATAAACGGATAAAGGAATAGAAGATTTCACTGATGAATGAGGTATATTGATACCATCTGCAAAATTAAGAGCACTACCCACAACTTCCCATTGAGAATAGGCTCCCTTTATTCCCACTCATCATTCTGTCTTTCTGCCAGTGAGATATCCACTCAGCCACGTGCTCCCTGAAGTCCTCATTCACTGACTTCATTCATTAGCCCATAACGAACACTATTCACTTCTTAAACAATCCCCATTCTTTGCCATTGGCGTAGGCTCAGGAAGCTGTTTCCGGCCTATTTTTGGTACATCTCAGCTTGGTGAAATTGGCCTCTCCCTTTCCAAGATCTTTTAATTCAAGGTCTTTAGGTTTTTCCATAACTATGTTAAATCTAGCTATACTCATTCCAAGCAGTCGCATTTTATAGATAATTTAATAAAAATAGAACATGCTGGAGATACTAAACAAATCAGGCAGCATCTCTGGAGAGACAGAGTTAAGATTTAAGCTCGAAGGTTTTTCATCAAAGCAGAAATTATAGCAATATTTAAAAGGTATTTAAAGTTCAATGTAAATTTATTCTCAAATTACGTATGTATCACCATACACTACCCTGATAATTCATTTTCTTGCGGGCATTCACAGCAAAACAAATACATACAATAGAATCATACATACAAACAAAAACTGACAACCAACGTGCAAAAAAAGACAAACTGTAAGTGCAAATAACCAATAATGATAATAAATAAATAGTAAATGAATAATATTGAGAACATGAGTTGTAGAGTCTTTGGGGGTGAGTCCATAGGTTGTGGAATCTGTTCAGTGTTGAGGTGAGTGAAGTTATCCACAATGGTTCAAGAGCCTTATGGGTGAAAGGTATTAAGGGCAGCGCGCGCGGCCTCTCCGGTGATGAATATAGGTTATGTGTCAAGTAGGGGACCGTGCACAATCCTGATTTGATGGAGACAGATGTAAGAGTACGGAGGAACATCTGGAAAACTTCTGAAATGCTCGCTTCGCTGCCGCTGCTACTGTGTGGTAACCGGAATCTCCAGAGCAGAAGGCCCCGAAATCCTCGGCTTTGCGTGTTCCAGTGGCCGGGGCGAGGTCGAAGGCGCTCGGCAGAGGATGGCGTTTGGGAGGCTGCATCGGAGCGGCTGGTCGGAGGCTCGAAGTTTTCGGACGGATGGACCCAGTGTCAGCTGCTTCCAAGGCATCGGCAAGTTGACAGTGCCTGGAGGTTTATGGCAGGGAGTTTCTCCCTTTTGCCACCTGCTATCGGGGACTTGGGATTCGATCGACTCGGGACTTTGAGACTATTTTTACCGTCCCCATAGTCTGTTCCATAGTCTATCAAATTATGGTATTGTTTTGCACTGCTGTAAATATATATTATAATTATGTGGTTCTGTCAGTGTTAGTCTTTGGTTTGTCCTGTTTTCTGTGATATCACTCCGGATAAACATTGTATCATTTCTTAATGCATGTATGCATTTCTAAATGACAATAAAAGAGGACTGAGTGTTCTCATAATCTAAAAAAAACTGTTCTGGAACCTCAAGCAACACACATCAAAGTTGCTGGTGAACACAGCAGGCCAGGCAGCATCTCTAGGAAGAGGTACAATCGACGTCTCAGGCCGAGACCCTTCATCAGGACTAACTGAAGGAAGAGTTAGTAAGAGATTTGAAAGTGGGAGGGGGAGGGGGAGATCCAAAATGATAGGAGAAGACAGGAGGGGGAGGGATGGAGCCAAGAGCTGGACAGGTGATAGGCAAAAGGGGATACGAGAGGATCATGGGACAGGAGGTCCGGGAAGAAAGACGGGGGGGGGTGACCCAGAAGATGGGCAAGAGGTATATTCAGAGGGACAGAGGGAGAAAAAGGAGATTGAGAGAAAGAATGTGTGTATAAAAATAAGTAACAGATGGGGTACGAGGGGGAGGTGGGGCATTAGCGGAAGTTTGAGAAGTCAATGTTATGCCATCAGGTTGAAGGCTACCCAAACGGAATATAAGGTGTTGCTCCTCCAACCTGAGTGTGGCTTCATCTTTACAGTAGAGGAGGCCATGGATAGACATGTCAGAATGGGAATGGGATGTGGAATTAAAATGTGTGGCCACTGGGAGATCCTGCTCTCTCTGGCGGACAGAGCGTAGGTGTTCAGCAAAGCGGTCTCCCAGTCTGCGTCGGGTCTCGCCAATATATAGAAGGCCACATCGGGAGCACCGGACGAAGTATATCACCCCAGCCGACTCACAGGTGAAGTGTCGCCTCACCTGGAAGGACTGTCTGGGGCCCTGAATGGTGGTGAGGGAGGAAGTGTAAGGGAATGTGTAGCACTTGTTCCGCTTACATGGATAAGTGCCAGGAGGGAGATCGGTGGGAAGGGATGGGGGGGACGAATGGACAAGGGAGTCGCGTGGGGAGCGATCCCTGCGGAAAGCGGGGGGGGGAGGGAAAGATGTGCTTAGTGGTGGGATCCCGTTGGAGGTGGTGGAAGATACGGAGAATTATATGTTGGACCCGGAGGCTGATGGGGTGGTAGGTGAGGACCAGGGGAACCCTATTCCTAGAGGGGTGGCGGGAGGATGGGGTGAGAGCAGATGTGCGTGGAATGGGGGAGATGCGTTCCACTTCACCTGTGAGTCGGCTGGGGTGATATATTGCGTCCCGTGCTCCCGATGGAGATTACACAGGTACTGAAATACTCTTGAGACATCTGATATATGAACGTTCGCCAAGCATAACTGATCTGCCTGGGAGACAGCAAATGAGTGAAGACGGGGAGGTGACAGCATGCAATGGAGATCCCAGACAGAGCAGAGGTTTCAAAATCTGAAATAAAGGAGAGTTCCTGAAATAGGAAATGTGACAGGAATCATGGACAAACAGAAGTTAGAAGAATGACGTGATGCTGGAATCAGACAGTTCTGAACCACGCAAGAGAAACAAGTAACCTAAATTGTTGACTGCAGCATTAGAAACAAGGCTTGCAATGTACCTATGAAGAAAATGACATGCTGTTTCTTGAGCTGCACTGGGATGCATTGGAGCATGAAGGGCAGATGGTTCCGAGTGAAAGTCAAAATGATAGGCAACAGAAAGCTCAGGGTTACCCAAGTCAACTGAACAGATTGACGCCCATTCTCTAATATAAAGTAGATCACATTGTGATTACAGAAAACAATATATAAATTGGAAGACTACAATCTTGGACGCATATCAACCTCCACTGTGTACTTGTGGAACATTGGTAAGAAGAGACAAAGAACTTCTCAGCCAAAAATGAAAATCAAGGTGGGGGCTGATATCAATTTTCTCTGGAGACCAGGGGTCAATGGAGACAGATCACCTGTTTCACATCTCTTTACGGATCCATAGGTAATGAGAAGACTAAAACAAGAAAAAAAAAATATTCAGCTGATTATGTTTGCTTCGTTCTTGGCTGGTTTTCTGGACAAATATCCGGTAATGGGTCAATCTTCCTAAAAATAAGTAACATTGTGTTGTTACTCTGTTCAGTGTATGTCACTAGATGAATCTCTGCAGAAAAAAACAGGATATGGCAAGAACAAACTAGTAAACAACTTTGGTGTAGATCTACTGTATTTATTCAATTAACCTCTTTCAGTTATTTTATTTAACTAATTTCTTTAAGTAATTTCAAAGTTCAAAGTAAAGTTGGCAGGAGGAAGAGATAGCAGCCCTCCGGTGAAAATGATATCGTATCCATTAAATAGGGATCGTGGACAATTCTGATTTGATGGAGACAGACGTGAAAGCACAGAGGAACAGCTGGAGAAATTTCTGAAATTTGCTGTAGTTACTGTGCGATCGAGAATCTTCCGGAGGGAAGGCCTCAAAATCCCCAGCTTTGCCTGCTGTTGGCGACCGAGGTTGAGGTCGAATCGTTCGGATAGAGATGGTGCTCGGTACTTGGTGTCGGAGAGCTGATCGGAGGCTCGAAGTTTTCGGACGACTCAGAGTCGGACAGTAGTCGGGGCATGGCAGGGAGAGTTTTTCTTCCTTCTCCCGTCTGCGTGAGATGTGGGACATTTGAGAGACTTTGAACTTTTTACTGTGCTCATGGCCTGTTCTTCATCAAGTTATGGTATTGTTGCACTGTTGTAACTAGGTGTTATAATTATGTGGTTTTGTTAGTTTTTTCAGTCTTGGTCTGTCCTGTGTTTTGTGATATCACACCGGAGGAAATATTGTATCATTTCTTAATGCATGCATTACTAAATGACAATAAAAGAGGACTGCGTGTCTTCATAATCTAAAAAAAATAATTTATTATCAAAGTACATACATGTCACCATATACAAGCCTGAAATTCATTGTCTTGTGGGCATACACAATAAATTCATAAAATAATAACTATAACAGAATCAATGAAAGACCGCACCAACCTGGGTGTTTAACCAGTGTGCATAAGACAACAAACTGTGCAAATACAAAAAGCTAGAAATAATAATAATAATTAAATAAGCAATAACTATCAAGAACATGAGATGAAGAGTCCTTGAAAGTGACTTGTGAATATTTTCAAGGTGTTCAAGAGGGAAGTGAAATTGCTGCGAAGCTTGGTTTTGTATTCACTTCACACTTGTCCCATTAGGAAAGAGAAACAAAGTCAAAAGCAAGAGCACAGTTGATATGTCATCTCTTCTCCCAACCTTTACCGAGGGAAAACAGAGGCCTATTGTTATGACTTTTCCACTGGAATCATCCAATGACATGCCTGCATGGTTCAATAACTTACCAAATGTATTTTACGTATCTAGCATTTTCTTTTAAAAATGCATTGCAAATGTGACTGACATTAGACGACATATTGCAGGAGAGTTGTAGCTTGGGACCAATTTCCCCATCTAATATTTATAACTGGAACTGCCAAGGATGAGTGAAGTTATCCACATCCTTCAGGCTCCTGAACCAGCGTGGATAACTACACGCACCTCAACTCTACACTGATTCCACAACCTGCAGCTCACCTTGAAGGACTCGAACAACTCATGTCCTCAGTATTATGTACTTTTTTATTTGCACAACTTGTCTTCTTTTGCACATTGGTTGTTTGTAAGCCTTTGATTATGTTTCGTTTTTCAAATATTCTATTGTACTGTATTTCTTTATTTTCCTGTTAATGCCTGCAAGAAAATGAATGCCAAGGTAGAATATGATAATATATAAGTACTTTGGTAATGAATTTACTTCGACTTTGACTTCACACTAAAGGCAGAGGAGGAAATCTGATGTCAGGATGTTCCTGCATGGCTTTGATGTCGCATTGAGAGGATTAAGGCAGGAAAGTGAAAGAGGTAAAGAACAGGTAATAAGTGGAATCGTGCATATCCTGGTTCTAATTTCTCACAATATTCCTTCTTGAATCAATCAATCCTGGTCTAATTCTGCCCGGACAATGCCTATTTATTTATTTATTGAGATACAGGGCAAAATTGGCCCTTCGAGCCCTTCGAGCTGTGCCGTCCAGCAGCCCTGATTTAATTATGGAACAATTTACAATGACCAAATAACCTACCAACCAGTATGTCCTTAGACTGTGGAAGGAAACAAGAGCACCCAGAGGAAAGCTAACAGTCAAGGGGAAGAATGTACAAACTCCTTACCGGCAGCAAAGGGAACTAAACCCAGGTCACAGGTACTGTCAAGCATTTTTCTAGCCATTACACCATCGAGCTGCCCCAAGTCACATCGTTGCATTTCTAACCACCCTTATCAAACAAGCATATCTCTTACAATATTTGCCCCCCTTGCTCCTATAAGTGCAAGGTCTGATTATTGGCAGTCTTCTTTTGGTTTGCTGCTTTCTGCACTAGTGGCGCCAAATGAGTTGTCAATTTGGATAGATTTGATAAAACAATGGTAGTGTTCTGCTTAAGCCTCTCTCTGCGCGTGTGCCTCCGACATGATTCTTTGTATTAGTTATGCAAGCAGCATTTCAAGACCACCCCCACCTCCAATCGTATGAAGATAAAAAAAAAATTTGACTTTGCCAAAAAGTGTGACAAATAAAGGCAAATTTGACGCTGAAACAAAACTAATTTTTAAGGATCTTTCCTGGAAAATCACACTCCATATATGTCTGAACCTCCGTTTTCTTATGCATATTGAACAAATAACCCAAAAATGAGTACAAAATCAAAAACATGGCCCTTCAGGTTTTCAGCATATCACTACACATTACGTGCACCATTTTCCCATTTATTTCACATAGATTTGGGGATGTAAAGATCTTCTGTTTATCATACCATGTGGAATAATCTATCCTAACCAGACCATTGAGATTGATGAAGTGTCATTTTACCCAGCTTGACTTCCAGAGCTCAGTATCAATGAGAGGTCAGAGGCCACTTTCTGAGCCACACTTTCCACTAGCACATTGGCAGCAACGTCCTCTCAGGTTATCCTAATAACCAATTTATATATTTGTCATTTGAATTACTCAAACCATAATTTACATTTACAAACATTTGTAAAATCATAGTCTGAGACAGCACACAAACAGGCCCTTTAGGCCACTGAATGCATATTGACCATCAAGCACCAATTTTAACATTAATCCGACACTAACCCACATCCCTATCAACTATCCCTCAGAATCTATTACTCATCCATTCACTAAGGGTGACTTATACTGGCTAATTCATCCAGCAAACCCAAACAGGTTTGGGATGTAGGAGGAATCTGGAGCACATAAGAAACAGGAAGGAGTAGTCCATCTGGCCCATTGAGCCTGTTCTATCTTTCAGTCAGATCATAGCTGACTCAACTCCATTTCCCTCCCTTTTCCCCAGAACCCTTTCTTCCTCTGCTATGCAAAAATCTTTCCAGCTGTGTCTTACATATATTTAATGAGGTAGCCTCTGCTTTTTTTCCTGAGCAAGGAGTTCCGCTGGTTCACTACTCTCTGGAAAAAGCAGTTTCTCCTCATCTCTATCCTAAGTCTTTTCCCCCGAATCTAGTTCTAGTCTTACCAGTGGTATCAACTTTCCTGCCTCTATATTATTTAACCCTTTCATAATTTTACATGTTTCTATAAGATCCCCTCTCATTCTTCTCAGGTTCTTCTTTCTTTATTCTCAGGTGACTTAACCTCTCTTCATGGACTAGCCCCCTCATCTCCTGGATCAACCTGGTGACCCTCCCCTGCACAACCTCCAAAGTCATTGTATCCTTCCTCAAGTTAATAGACTAGAGTTGCATGGCATACTCCAGGTGCAGCCTCACCAGTACCCTGTACAACTGCAGCATTACCTCCTTACTCTTAAATTCCATCCCTCTTTTAGTGAAGGCAAACATTCCATTTGCCATCTTGATAACTTATTGCACCTGTGAGAAAACATTTTTGATTTATACAGAAGCACTCACAAATCACTCTGCACAACAGCATGTTGCAATCTTTCACCATTTAGATAATAATCTGATCTTCTATTTTTCATTCCGAAGTGGATGACCTCATATTTACCAATATTGTACTCCATTTGCCAGACCTTTGTGCACTCACTTAACCTATCTATATCTTCCTGCAGATTCTCCACAACATCTGCACAACTTGCTTTTCCACTCAACTTAGTGTCGTCATTATACTGGGTTCCCTCTTAATGTACATTATGAAGAGTTGTGGGCCCAACATCGACTGCGGTGCACTCCATTCACCACTGATCGCCAACCAGAGAAACATCTATTCATCTCAACACTCCGCTTCCGATCGGTTAACCAATTCTCTATCCGTGCTAATACATTACCCTCATCTCAATGTATCTTTATGCAATGGACTTTATCAAACACCTTCTGGAAAACCAAGCATACAACATCCATCTGTTCCCTTCTATCCAGTGCACACATTATGTCAAAGAACTCAAGCAAGTTTGTCAAACAGAATCTGCCCTTCATGAACCCATGCTATGTCTGCTTGATAGAATCACTTCACTTCTATCCAAATAACTCTCTAATTTTTCCTTAATGGAAGCTTCAAGCATTTACCTGACTACAGGCATTAAGCTAACTGGCTTATAGTTATACTAGTTTGCCTACATCCTTTTTTAAAAAAAAAATAGTGGCATGACTTTTCCTGTCTTCCAGTCTGCTAGGACTTGCCCAGAATCCATCAAGTTTTGTAAATTATCACAAATGCATCTGCTATAACTTTTGTTATTTCTTTCAGTACCCCCAGTTGCACCCTGTCAGGCCCAGAGACTTGTCTATCTTTCAGCCCACTAGTTTGCTCATCACTACATCTTTAGTAACAGTAATTGTTTCGGGGTTCTCACCTCCCACTGCGTCTATAACATCTCTCTTTGGCACGGTAGACATGTCCTCCACTATGAAGCACACAAAATAGTTGTCAAGGCCTCAGTCATTTCCACATCCCCCAAATTTAATTCCCCCTTCTTATCTTCCAAGAGACCTATGTTCACTTTAGCCACCCTTTTCTACTTCAGATACAGATCTAAAATAGTATTTGCCCCTTACATTCATTAATGCATGCTGTTCAACAAAGCAATCACGGATACATTCTATGAACTCCTCTGTGAAGCTGCTTTCATCACCTTGATTCGCACAATCCATGTGCAAGTTAAAATCCCCCATGACAACGGCCATTCCATTCTCACATTCTTGGATTATTGCCTTGCCATAGTAATGTTATTATTCAGTGACCTACAGACAATTCCATCAGAGATTTTTTTTTTCCCTTTACTGTTCCTAATCTCTACCCAGATGAACCCAACATTATGCGATTTACATCGTATGTGGTCTCTCGTTATTGTCCTGATCTCATGTTTAATTTAAGAGTGTTACTCCCCCTCCCTTACCTTCCTGCCTACCCCCTGTATTACTTGATACCTGACACACAGAGGAAACAAACTTGCAAATTCTGCACAGCTCATTCGACAAGGGAGGGTAGCACTGGGGGCGGGGGGGGCGGGGGGGTGGGCGTGCAGTAGTGTAGCGGTCAGCACAGCACCAGTGACCCGACTTCAATTCCAGTGCTGGCTGTAAGGAGCTAGTACATTCTCCCCGTGACTGCATGGGCTTCCTCTGGCTGCCCTGGTTTCCTCCCACCTTCCAAAGACATACGGGTTAGTAAGCTAATTGGTCTCATGGGTGTAGTTAGACTTGAAAGGCCAGAAGGGCCTGTTCCTGTCCTGTATTTCTAAATAATAAATAAAATCTGTTCAAAGGAACACATCAGAGTCTATTCCAAACAGCAGATGGAGAGTTTGAGGAAATGTACAGTACAAATAATGGAAATAAATTCATAATGTAATTGATCTAAACACCTATTGAAGGCCATTTGATATAAATGCATGAGTATTTTTTTTGAGTGATCCTCTCCACAACATGCAGCCTGGGGAAAGATTTAACTCAAAGAAATAATAAATGCAGAGAAGGTTGCAGTGAGGATACATCTTTTTTCCCCCCAAGATGCACAAGGAGTACATTCAGACACCTGCACAATTATTGTTCCCTGCTGTCCCTGAAAATCTGATACTATTTGTAAGAGACTATCCCATGCAAGTGCAGCTGCAAGAAGTTCTATGATTTGGCTGGCCTTAGAGAGCGATGCAGTCAGCCAAATGGATTGATAGACAGATATTGGAGACTGAGGTTCATCATGGTCATGCCTGCAGCACACAGCCAGAATTCTTGAATTATTCATCCACTTAATTGGGTTGTAACCAGGAAAGAGTCTCTGGAAAGAAATTCAAAACTACATTTTAAATGATGGCAGGTATATTATTAAGCAGTTATCTGTTAGCAATAATAATTGAAGACTAAGCATTTTCAAGAACTCTATCATCCCTCTGTGCTTTAACTATGAGCAGCTGCCTTTATTACCAGCTTAATCAGCCTTAGTTGGCAAGCTTCAAAAGTGTTTTGTTGTCACGTACAAGTGTCAAGTGGGATGGATCTTTATTCTTAAAACTCAGAGCTGAATATGTCTTTATGAACAGGAACCCCCTTTCTTCAAAAAAGTTATGGGTCAGCTGATGAGATTAGAAAATAATGTGAAAAAAGTTGCTATGAGTGTTCCATATAAGCAAGATCAATGGCAGTCTCATAATTGGAACCAAATGTATTGTTTGTGGTTTACACCATTGTGCAAAGAAAAATGTTTCCACTTGAACCTCAAAGAATGTTTTTTGAAAAGTATCTCCATCCATGAAACTTCCTCTCCCTAGGGACATCAAAAAAAATCAGGAAGAAATGGTTTTGTTAACTTCTTTAGATAAATATTAGTAGTGGATTTGAACACAGTGAGGCCAAGTGTATACAAAGCTTGTTAAGTAATCTTTAGTGTTTAAACAGATATTTCAATTCATTATACATTGTCTATATAAAATGAAATTCCCCACTGTACATCGATAGTAAAATTAATCCATTTGAGTTTCCCAGACATCTAAGAGCAGATGTACTGCAGAAATATTTGTTAAATATTAAGTATTTTAAGTGCTTAAACTTAATGCAGTCATTTCATTCTAATTTTACACTTCATAACATGATCACTTTACAGAGTGTAAAAGGAATGTAAACTTTACTTTGTGACACTGGTGGAAAAGCGTACAAACCACTCCGTGAGATTAGAATTTACACAAGATTTCCAACCATTTAAAGATCATTATTTATTGCATCTATATCTAGAAACTGCACAAAATTTCCACCGATTTTTGTTTCAGTGGCAGATTTGGAAACATTACAAATTATGCCTTCTTCCAGGTCATAAATGTAAATAGTGAACAATTATGGGCCAAGAACAGATCCCCATAGAACTTCGCTAGTTACCTCCTTCCAGTCCGAAGAGGGCCCACTTATTTAAATTTTTCTGTTTCTATGAGACAGTTTTCCATCCATTCTAACATATTCCACCAACATCAATAACAATCCATGCCCAAACCAGACCAAGAGAAAGGGAACGTTAAAAAGTGGCAAGGTTAAAACAAATATTTGTAGTCTAGAAGCTGAGTTGACAAAAATACAAATGTGAACCATCTCTGCAATACAGTCTCTCAAAAGACACTCTCTACCTAGCATGGTGTTGTAATCGATTTGGTCTGCATTACTTGCAGTTTAGGAGAATGAGGGTTGAACTTATTCAAACATCCAGAAGGCACTTGACAGGGTAGATGTCAGGATGCTTTCACTGGTGGGAGATGCTTGAACAAGGCTCAAGACAAAGTTCAATAACTTCAACATTATAGTCAGTGGGTGCCGTCCCAAATCTAGGGTTGGTGGCTATGCACCTCCATCTTCTTCAATCTTGCAACAGCACCGAGTACAGCCTCTCCTCCAGTTTCTTCTCGCTGGCCACCTTGGCACTGCCCGCCGCCGCCCCCGCCGAACTCGAGCCCGAAGCCGTGTCGGCCTCCAGCCGCGGCCGCTTCTTCGAGCTCGGCCCTTCCTTAGGCGGAGGCCTTGGGCAGGTCCAGGGACACGGTGCAGCGCCCAAGTTCATCATATCTCTTCTAACTAGGTGCACACAATTCATAGGTACGTGGTGAGGCTTTAATCTCTTCCATGGAAGATGGCTGTTAGCTTACAAGGAGCTCATTTGCCCTTTGTCAGGTCTTGTTTTTTTTAAGTCCTGCTGGGTGTCCTCACACCCTCCTCACCAGACTAAGTCCAGTGGGGGAGCCGGCCCAAGTCGCCGACCACTCGACCATGGCCCCCGATGAGTCCATTAAAACCAAAGTTCAAAGAAATTTATTCTGAAGGTCACAGAGGGTAGTGAGTCTCGAGAATTCCATGACCCAGCTAGTGGTGGAAACTAGAGGTTTGTAGAGGGGTGGTAGATTCGAATTACGACTGGAGATAGAAGAAGTTTGTCAAAAGGGCAATTTTACGATAGTCATGGGGGATTTCAGTATGCAGGTAAATTGGGTAAATTAAGTTGGTACTGGATCCTGAGAAAAAATTTGTAGAATGCCTACAAGATGGCTTTTTAGAGCAATTTGTGGTTGAACACATTAGAGGTGTTGTGTTATGAACCAGATTTGATTAGGGAGCTTAAGATAAAGGATCTTTTCGGAGGTTATGATCATAATATGATGGAATTCACCCTACAATACAAGAAGGAGAAGCTGAAGTCAGATGTATCAGTATTACAGCGGAGTAAAGGGAATTACAGAGGCATGACAGGCAGGATAAATGATCCCAAAGAAGAGGTGTTGTAAAGACAGGATGATGCAACTGTGGCTGACAAGGGAAGTCAAAGCCATCATAAAAGCAAAGGAGAGGGCATAAAATAGAGCAAAATTTGGTGGTGAGTTAGACTCTAACTGTTAGAGAATCGGGAAACCTTTAAAAGCCAACAGAAGGCAACTTTAAAAGCTGTGGTGGTGGAGATGAAATATGATGGAAAGCTAGCCAATAATATCAAAGAGGATACCAAAAGTTTTTTCAGATATATAAAGAGTAGAGGCATGAGTAGATATTGGCCCGCTGGAAAATTACACTGGAGAGGTAGTAATGGAGGACAAGGAATATTTTGCATCAGCCTTCACTGTGGAAGACATCAGCAGTATGCTGGAGGTCCAAGTGTATCGTGGGGGGGGGTGGCAGGAGTGAGTGCAGTTCCTATTACCAGGGAAAAGGTGCTTGAGAAACTGGAAGTTCTGAAGGTAGATAAGTTACCTGAATCAGATGGACTACATCCCATGGTTCTGAAAGAGGTCACGAAGAAATTGTGGAGACCTTAGTAATTATCTTTCAGGAATCATTAGATTCTGGAATGGATCTGGAGGACTGGAAAATTGCAAGTGTCACTCCACTTTTTAAGAAAGGAGGAAGGCAAAAGAAAGGAAATTAGAAGCCAGTTAGCCTGTCCTCAGTGTTTGGGAAGATGTTGGAGTTGATAGTTAAGGACGTGATTTTGGGGTACTTGGAGGTACATGATAAAATAGGCCAAAGTCTTCATGTTTTCCTTAAGGAAAAGTCTTGCCTGACAAATCTGTTGCAATTCCTTGAGGAAATAATAAGCAGAATGTCTGTCTGTCTAGGTACCATATCCGATGTGGACTTTGGTGACCATGGTTTTCCATACAGATCTATCCTTGTTTTTTGGATGACTTCCATTTCCTCCATGTGTAGCCACCTGATTAGGCTTTTGATGTACATAGGCCGAGGTCTTCCTCTAGGTTTACTCCCCTCAATCTTTCCAGAGAGTATGAGTTTTTCTAGTTCATCTTTCCGCATGATGTGTCCTAGGAATCTGAGTTGTCTTCCTCTTATTGTTGGTATGAGAGATCGAACTGCTTGGGCTCTTCTGAGAACTTCTTTATTTGATGTGTGTGTGGTCCATGATATTTTTAACATTCTCCTGTAGAACCGTAATTCAGCTACTTCTAGTCTCTTTTCCATTGCTGGAGAAATGGTCCAGCATTCACTTCCATAAGTCAGGATAGAATAAATGTAGCACTACAGTATTCTGTTTTTAGTGTACGTGCTCATCTTTCTGTCTGTTAATATGGTCTTCATTTTTTTTGGAAAGCTTCTTTCACCATTGAATAAGCAGAATAGACAAAGGATAATTGGTGGATGTTGTGAATTTCAATCTTCAGAAGGCCTTTGACATGGTGTTGGACATGAACCTGCTCAACAAGATAAGAGCCCGTGTTGGTATGGGAAAGACACTAGCATGAATACAGCATTGGCTGATTGGCAGGAGGAAAAAAAAAGTGGGAATAAAGGGAGGGATGTTCAGCCAGGATGAGAGTTGGGACTGCTTCTTTTTACTTTGGATGTCAATGATTTGGATGAATGAATTGATGGTTTTGTGGCCAAGTTTGCGGACGATACAAAAATAAGTGGAGTCACAGGTAGTGTTGAGGAAGTAGAGAGACTACAGAAGGGCTTAGACAGATTAGGAGAATGGGCAAAGACTGAACAATGGAACAGTATCGGGAAGTGTATGGTCATGTACTTTGGTAGAAGGAATAAAAGCATAGACTAGCTTCTAAACGGGGAGAAATTTCAAAATTCCAGCTGCAAAAAAACTTGGGAGTCCTTGTGCAGGATTCCCTAAAGGTGAAATTGCAGGTTGAGTCAGAGGTAATGAAGGCAAATGCAACGTTTGCATTCATTTCAAGAGAGCTAGAATATAAAAGCAAGGATGTAATGATGAGGCTTTATAAGCCACTAATGAGGCTACACTTAGAGTATTGTTAGCAGTTTTAAGAAATTAAGAAAAGATGTGCTGACATTGCCGAGGGTTCAGGGAAGATTCCCGAGAAGGCTTATAGTATGAAGAACGATTGATGGTTCTGGGTCTTTGCTCACTGGAATTTAAAAGAATGAGGGTGATCTCATTGAAACTTATCAAATGTTAAAAGGCCTAAAGAGAGTGATCTTGGAAAGGATGTTTCCTGTAGTGGTGGACCAGAGGGCACAGCCTCAGGATAGAGGGACATCCATTTAGAACAGAGATGAAGAGGAGTTTTTTTTTAACCAGATGGTGGTGAATCTGTGGAATTTGTTGCCATAGGCAGCTGTGGAGTCCAGGGCATTGGGTGCATTTAAGACAGAGATTGATAGGTTCTTGATTGGTCAGGGCATACATGGTTATGGGGAAAAGGCAGGAAAAATGGGGTTGAGAGGGAAATGGATCAGCCATGATTAAATGCAGACCACTGGATGGGCTGAATGGCTCCTATGCCTTATGGTCTTATGGTTTATAGATAAAAATCTGATAGATGGAGGAAAAGAGAGGTATAGAGAAATGGAATTGGAGGAGCTTAGGCCAGCATATTTTAGTCATGATCATACTCAACAGTGGGTTAGACATGAAGGGCCTGGTGCACTTCTTCTGTCCCTGCAGTCTTCTCAGCTCTCCCTAAACAACAAAAAATTCTACCTTAGCCATCCATTTTGGAAGGGCCTCCTGTCAGGGGTAATGAAAGCCAAAGTTACAGAATGTAGATGGTAAAACTCAGTATTTAGGACAGATGGGTGAGTTCCTATAAGGTAAAAATGCCTTGGAGGTTGCCCTCCAAACCACACATCATCCTGACTTAATAATATATCACTGATCCTTCACTATCACTGGGTCAAAATCCTGCAACTCTCTTGCTGATAGCATTGTGGATAAACCTGCACCTCCTCTCTTGCCACCATTCAAGGCCCCAAACAGTCCTTCCAAGTGAGGCAACACTTCACTTGTGAGTCTGTGGGGGTCATCTATTGCATCTGGTGCTCCTGGTGCAGCCTTCTCTACATCGGTGAAACCCGACGCAGATTGGGGGACCGTTTCGACGAGCACCTCCGCTCCGGCCGCCGCAACAGACAGGATCTCCTAGTTGCCACCCACTTCAACTCTGCTTCACATCCCCATTCAGATATGTCCATACATGGCCTCCTCTACTGCCGTGAGGCTAAACTCAGGTTGGAGGAACAACATCTCATATACAGTCTAGGTAGTCTCCAGCCCCTTAGTATGAACATTGAATTCTCCAACTTCCGATAATTCCCTCCCCCTCCCTTCCCCTATCCCTATGTCACTCTGCCCCCTCCCCCAGCTGCCTATCACCTCCCTCATGGTTCCGCCTCCTTCTACTACCCATTGTGTTTTCCCCTATTCCTTCTTCACCTTTCCTGCCTATCACCTCCCTGCTTCCCACCCCCCACCCCTTTATCTTTCCCCTTACTGGTTTTTCACCTGGAACCTACCAGCCTTCTCCTTCCCACCCTCCCCCCACCTTCTTTATAGGGCCTCTGCCCCTTCCCTCTTCAGTCCTGATGCAGGGTTCCGGCCCGAAACGTTGATTGATCGTTTCCACGGTTGCTGCCCGACCTGCTGAGTTCCTCCAGCGTGTTGTGAGTGTTGCGTTAACCTGCACCTCAAGGCCTGCTGTGGTTCAAGCGGGTAGCTCACCAACACCTTCTCACAGGCAATTAGGTACAGGCGAATACATGCTGTCTCACTCTGCAAAGCCCTCATCCCTTGAATGAATAATTTTAAAAAAATTCTTGGTGATGCCTGGACTAAGCTTTAGTGGAACGGTATGATTTCAAGAGATAGGGTGGGGTGAAACACAAAGTTGAACTTCCAAGTAGTGAAATATTCAGGGTCACACCTGTTACTTTTCTTTAGGGTCAGCATCATTTTTGTAATAATATGTGAGTTGACCTCTGTCTGAAAGGGAATACACTATTTCTCTATGTTCCACATTTGCCAACCATTCAAGGTTTCAATCAATAAGCAGTTTATTGATCGCTCATCTTTTCTTTTTAGGACATGTAAACCATTCTTTAAACCTCTGTAACCTGTGAAATCAAACAGGGAGTTATTGGGCAAGGTGTTAATCCATGCTGATTGATGGGGGTTATAGGATATCAGATGTGCAAAGTGGTCACCAAGAAACTCAGTCTCTGAGCTCTTGCCTGGGACTTTCTTCTTCATGGCCCCAAGAGGCTACTTGGGGTGTCTCTCAGTCAGGTTTAATTACTCTGACAGAGCTGGATCAGCCCAAGGATATTAGAAGCCACAATCTGCCAGTGGAATTGGTGGGTCAGGAATCAATTTCAACATTTAAGAGGAATTTGGATAGGTACATGGACGGGACCGGTATGAAAGGCTATGGTCTGGGTGTTGGTCTATGGGACTAAGCAACATAATAGTTCAGCATATACCAGAAGGGCCGAAGGGCCTGCTTCTGTGCTGTAGTATTCAATGATCCTCTATTCCCAGCACTAACCAAAAAATATGATGAAGGCCTTCAAACAACCCTAGTGATTTCACCAAATAAAGTAACAATGTTCAGAACCGGATTCACTATTCCCTTCAAAAACTGGGCGGTGAATTTCAACTTTTAAAAGAATGCTTCCAGAGACCTCCACTAAATACCAGGTTTTAGAATGACTGGAATAAGCCCATCTTTCCAGCTAACCTGCAGCTTTGTGAATATGGCGTCTTACCCTTGGGAGAAAAGGGCAGAGAATATGCTCTAAACACAAGAGTTTCTGCAGATAATGGAAATCCAGAACAACACACACAATATGCTGGTGGAACTCAGTAGGTCAGGCAGCTCCATCATGCGTTCTAACTCCTTAGTACCCAAGACATCTTCAAGGAGCGGTGCCTCAGAAAAGTGGCTTCCATCATCAAGGACCCCCTCCACCCAGGACATGCCCTCTTCTCATTGTTACGATTGGGTAGGAGGTACAGAAGCCTGAAGGCACACAGTCAATGATTCAGGAACAGCTTCTTCCCCTCAGCCATCCGATTCCTAAATGGACATTGAGCCCGTGAGCACTACCTCATGGCTTCATTTGAATTCTGCTTTTTTCACTACTTATCTTAATGTAGCTTTTTAATATATGGATATATACTTACTGTAATTCTCTATTTTGTTTGTTTATCATGTTGCCGCAAAATTAACAAATTTCACGACGTATGCTGATGATACTAAATTTGATTCTGATCTTTGGGAAGAAATAAACAGTCAATATTTTGGGCTGAGACCCTTCATCAGGACTCATGAAGGGCCTCGGCCTGAAACGTCAACTTTTTAATCCTTTCCATAGATGTTGCCTGACCTGCTGAGTTCCTCCAGCATTTTCTGTGTGCTGCAAAGAATATGCTGTGACATATTACACTGGCAAAACTGAGCATGAAGATTTGCAGGTCCACATCTATTAACTGTGCTTGATATAATAAGCTGAGAGAGCTCTCTATTGCCTTTAGGACAGGTAAGAATAGCTGACCTTCTTGAAGTATTGGTTTTATGTCTGAAGGCTTTCCTGAGGATAGTAACAGGAATATCGGGTATTATTGTTACAGAGTTAAAAACTCTCTGTATCATCATGAATTGATATCTATCAGTTCTGATGCAGAACATATATACATCAACTAGCTTTGTCATTTAAAACAAACAGAAACCAGACCAAAACATACCAATAGCAAACATTGCTTCAATTTGCTTTAAGGTAAGGAATATGTGAAGATTATTTGCTATATTGTCTATGTTTTCTGCTATCAAGTGGCATTCATTATTGAATGTCATGCTCTTTGACTAATCGATTGTAGTAATGCATGAAAATTCTTTAACTACCTATCCCCTGCACTGTAGACAAATCTATTAAAGCAAAACCTTTCCATAAAATATTGAATTTTCTATTTTAATTTCTTGGTTTCAAATTCTTACCATAAGACAGAAGATTTTGACATTTGTTTTATTTTATGTAATCTGAGAGACATGGTATCCCAGCGATATGCTTTTGATTAACTAATAATCAACTGCCCACTTATATAATTAAAAATAACCTGTTTGTTTCAAAGAAAGGCTAATGTCTATGAATAGTCTAATGGCGGAATAAATGATTCGGCCTAATTCTTTTGAAACACAATTTCTTTTTCTGGTCCTTTGATGCCAAGGCAAACAAAAAACAGAAACCTTTGGCCACATTTCCTCAATTACAGACCATCCATCCTTGTAATTTCCATGCAGGGGAATCTTCCCCCCCCGAGGATACTCCGTGGTTTTTGCAATTAACTAGGTACAGAAAATAAATGTTATTTATTCGGCAGTATAGAAGAGAAAGTAAGTCTCAAAGCCAGCTAGAATGATGCATTATTCCACTGACGGGATCTGCAATTTGCCTTTTATTTTTAAACCAGTATCCATAAAAAGCATACTACTTCCCATATCACATTTAAATTATTTGAACTTTGCTCGTGTTATCATTAAGGATGTTCAAACAATTAGCTCCATTTCACCCATGTCCTCTGTCATTTAGCCAAAGAGTGGTGAATTGTGGAATTCATCGCCACAAATAGCTGCGGAGTCCAAATCATTGAGTATATTTAAAGCAGAGGTTGACAGGCTCTTGATTGGTCAGGGCATCAATGACTATAGAGAGAAGGCAGGAAAATAGGATTGTGAGGGATAATAAGTCAGCCATGATGGAATAGTGGAGCAGACTCAATGGGCCAAATGGCCTTATTATGCTTCTGCATCTTATGGCCTTACGGTTTTATTTACTCAGCATCTCAGTTAGCATCTGCAGAGAGAGAGAGAGGCAAGAATTAACACTTAAAGGTGAAGACCTCAGCCTGACCTGCTGAATACTTCAACTACTTTTGGTCTTTATACATCCATAAATTCATAGAGTTATACAGCATGGAAAGAGACTCATTACTCCAGCATGTACACACTGACAAAAATGTCTATCTACACTAATCCTTTTTGCTTGCATTTGGCCCATATCCATCTAAACTTTTCCTGTCCAAATTTCATTTAGTATAATTATTCCTCCCTCTTTCACCTCTTCTGGCCGCTTATTCCATATACCTACCACTCTGTATATAAAAAAAAATCTTAACCCTTGCATCCCCCCTCTAAATCTTCCCACTCTCATCTTAAATCCAGGAAAGAAATGTGAAAGCCAAGCCTAACCAATCTCCCCTTGTGCAAACAATATCAATCTTTTCTGTACCCTTCCTCCCTTAATCATAGCCTTCCAGTTGTATGGTAACCGAAATCGCACACAATATTCCAGGTTTGACCGAAGCAGCGATTTGTACAACTGTAACGTGACGTCCTAACTCACGTACTCGAAGTCTCAGTCAATAAAGGCAAGCATTCCACAAGCCTTCTTCACCACTCTGTCTGCCTTTGTTACCACTCTCAGGAAACTATGTACTTGTAGCCCAGCAATTACATTTAAAAAGCATTTGGATCAAAAAGATTCAGAATCAGATTTATTATAACTGACATATGTTGTGAAATGTGTTATTTTGTGGCGGCAGTACGGTGCAATACATAAAATATACTGTAAATTACAGTAATATATATACACATACATACACACTTGTTTTATTTATTTATTCAAAAGGCAATGCCTCAAAAAGGCAGCATTTTTCATTAAGGACCCCCATCTCATAGGACATGACTTCTTCTCATCGTTACCATCAAGGAGAGGGTACAGGAGCTTGAAGACACACACTCAATATTTCAGGATCAGCTTTTCCCCCCTCGACCATCAGACTTCTGAATGGACAATGAATCCACAAACACTTCTTCAGTATTTCTCCCTCTCTTTTTGCATGACTTTTTAATACGTACTTCTTATTGCAATTTGGAGTTTTTATTACTATAGATTGCAATGTACTGCTGCCACAAAACAACAAATTTCATGGCATTTACCGGTGACGTGAAACTTGACTCTGATTTGATTAGCAAGACTTTACGTGTTTTACATTGGCATAGGTGGGTCTGTGTCTGAAGTGGGGTCTGGTAGAGCAGCCGGAGTGAGTGACTGAATGTGAGGCTGATTATCACCAGGGAGAAGACTTCTGGTTAATCAGGTGGGGCAGGGGATACGTCCATCTGGGTGAACTGGTCAAGTAAAAATCATAAGAATGGGGAGGTGATGGGAGTTGGTACTGTTGGGGAGATGGATAAGGGCAGTGGGAGTTTGGTGACGTTCTCTAAGGAGAGTCAAGAAGTAAATAATGTGAGGCACCTATGAGAGTTAACTTCTTAATTCTTACAGCTTGCCCAATACCCACAAGAAGCCTTTTTATGAGATTTGGACTCAAGTCGTGTGCATTGGAAGCATACATTCAGTGACTACTTTATTAGGTACGCAAGTACACCTGCCCATTAATACAAATATCTAATCAAAGATTGAAAGTACATTTATTATTGAAGTATGTATGCAGAATACAACTCTAAGGTTCGTCTCCCCACAGACAGTCATGAAACAAAGAAGCCCCATGGAACCTGTTTAAGAAAATATCAAACACCCAACACACGAAGAAAGAACAAACTGCACAAAAGGCAAAAAGCAAGCACACAATGTATAGGACATCAAACATCAAACCAGGAGCCCAGCATTATTCAGTTCAGTTCAGTGCCGCACTGCTATCATACTGTGGGCCACATAGCCGTTCTTTGTCAAAGCATCCCAGTCCATGTTGGTCACCCTAATCAAAACGCAAAACAGCAAAGAGTAACCAGAATCCAGAAACACAGGCATCATGAACCTCAAAGTACCCCCACCCACACACACACACCCCCAAACATGTCCACAGCCTCTCCAATCAACCTTTGCAACATGGGCCCCAAGACTCCTGCACTTTCCTCCGACAGCAGCTACCGAGGAAGGGGAAGACTGGCCAACCACAAGCAGACTTCAACCTTGTTTGATGCCTCAATCAGAGAGAAGTAATGGAGTCGATCATGGGCCCGCGTCATGAGTCCATGCTGCCCACGCCGCTTAAAACCTCATCAAACTCCCTTGGAGACAGCAAAGCGCAAGATTGCTCAATCAGCCCAAGAACACACCATCAAAATATAAATCACAGGTTCAAATCGCACGCAGATTAGTAGTAGAAAAATATCTGAAAAAAGAAGTAGTTTCACAAACTGTCTGCAGGACGTCACCATTGGTTGCGTTGTTTACTGGTGCCATCTTGCCAGTTGTGTTTTATCAGCCAATCATGTGGCAGCAACTCAATGCATAAAAGCATCCAACCATGGCCAAGAGGTTCTGTTGTTGTTCAGACCAAACATCAGAATGGGGAAGAAATGTGATCTAAGTGACTGACTGTGGAATGATTGTTGGTGCCGGACAGGGTGATTTGAGTATCTCAGAAACTGCTGGGATTTTAATGCACAACATTTTGTAGAGTTTACAGAGAATGGGGCCAACAATGAATTCAATGAGCGACAACAGTTCAGTGAGTGAAAATGCCTTGTTAATGAGAGAGATCAGAGGAGAATGGCCAGATTGGTTCAAGCTGACAGAAAGACAACAGAAACTCAAATAACCACAAGTTTCAACAGTAGTGCACAGAAGAGCATCTCTGAATGCACAACACATCAAACCTAGAAATGGATGTGCTACAGCAACAGAAGACCATGAACATATACTCAGTGGCCCCTTTATTATGTACAGGAGCCATCAAATAAAGTGGACACTGAGTTTACAGCTACAGAGGATTACGTCAACATGAATGAAAGCTTTCGAAGGTGTGGCTAAATGTTTCGTAAGCAATTGAACTCCACCGAGTGTGTCCAGCATCCTTCTTCCAGTACCAAACAAATGTCTGAGAACCCCAAAAGGGAAGTTGAGGACTTTACGATCTACACTGCAATCTATTTTTCACTCAAGTAAAACTCCAGATTATCCATCTGAGTAAGTGACTGCAATGCAAGTAGGCTATGAACAGAACCATAGTGGGCTCAGTCATGACAGTCCACAGGTGGCTCTCTTTAATTCACAGCCTGTGCTCATACACAAACAATGACACTTGGCCAATTCGCTTTCACCCCAGCTTTACCAATGCACTCATCAGAGCAGAGTTTAAAGTGACATGGGAAAAATGTAGTTAATGACATTAGTCCTTTTTTCCCACATGATTTGCTTGCTTTTCATTTAATTTCCCTTTCCTAGCATTGTTTTATAGCAAGAAAATGTTAGCTCCTAATTGAATGTTCCATTTCCAATTTTGTGCAGGGTTAATTATCTACTTATAACCATGACTCACTCCAATTCCCTGGTAATGGAGACTTAAATGCAAAACTTAATCCTATGTTTTTGGAGACATGGTATAATATTTAATACACCAACGTGAAACTATATCTTTTAGCGATCCAAGATGCATCAGTTCACACAACACACATAAAAATTGCTGGTGAACGCAGCAGGCAAGGCAGCACCTGCTGCGTTCACCAGCAATTTTTATGTGTGTTGCTTGAAATTCCAGCATCTGCAGATTTCCTCGTGTTGGCATCAATTCACACTTGTCTGGGTTATATTCCATTAGCTATTCCTTTGCCCATCTTCTCAGTTGACATAGTGAGCTTCCCACAGTGATTAATGCTGAGGTATCGCATAGTGGTAAAAGGGGCTCCTTTAAATCATTGACTACAGAACCCGATATCACATTTGCTACATACCTGTAAACCAGTTGTCAGGATTTTGATCACAAAGGTAATGATAACAATAAACTCTTAGTGTTAAAAATCACAGATCTTGCTTGATGTATGTCAAGCTGATAGGAGCAGCTGAAAAGCATGAGGTGTTCCACGTGATGGCTGTGAAAGAGCAGCAGGCTGGGAGATTCCAATCAAGAGCTAAAAGCAGTGCTATAATTGTGGCCAGACTGCAGTCATCCACAGAAGGGACAGATGACATAGTCCAGACAAACTGTTTTCCTGAGGGCCTAGAATTTATACCACATACTGTATACGGTAATTAACATGAATGAAGGAGGCAAGGTACGGGTGCTGAATTTGTCAGTGGTAATTGCCATAAGTCAATTACAAGATGCAAAAGGCCCATGCATTTCAAAAGGTTATACATGGGCTAAGTGAATGGGCAAAGACCTGGCAAATAGAATATACTGTATTGTGTGGAAATGCAAACATACTGAAAGCAGTTCAAGGGAGAGTTATTAAACAGAAAATAACAGAAACAGATGAGACAGCCTCTCAGTCATACAAGAAGAAATTAGGCCTTTTGGCCCACCTTGTCTATGTCAACTGTCAAGTATCCATCGATATTCATTCCATTTGTCATCATTTTAATCCTTATTCTTCCTACATGGAGTCATACAAGATGGAAACAGGCACTTTGGCCCAACTGGTCCATGCCGACCAAGATTCCCATCTAAGACAGTCCCATTTGCTCACATTTGGCCATGCTAAAAGACCATAAGATATAGGTAGGAGCAGAATTAGGCCATTCAGCTGATTTATTTTCCCCCTCAACCCGATTCTCCTGCCTTTCCGCTGTAACCTTACTAATCAAGAACCTATCAACCTCTGCATTAAATGTACCCTCCAACCAGGAGCTCCCAAACTTTGTTATGCTATGGATCCCTACTATTAACGGGGGTGGGGGGGGTCTATGGATCCCAGGTTGGGAACCCCTCTAAACCTTCCCTATCCATCTATCCATGCAACTTTTAAATGTTGTTAATATGCCTCCCTGAAACACTTCCTCTGACAGTTCATTCCACTTACTGACCACTCACCGAGTGAAAAAGTTGCCCCTCAGTTTTTTGTTACATTGGTTTACTATTGCTACGTGTACTGAGGTGCAGTGAAAAACTTGCATATCATTCATGAGGATCAATTCATTCCAACAGTGCATTAAGAGAGCACAAGATAAAACAATAGAAAGAGCAAAATAAAATGTTATAGTTACAGAGAAAATGCACTCCATGTGGACAATAGGGTGCAAGATAATAATGAAATAGATTGCAAGATCAAGAGTACATCTTAATGTATGAGAGAACCAGGCAATTGTCTTATTACAGTGGGATAGAAGCTGCCCATGACCCTGATGGCACGTGCTTTCAGGATTTGGTATCTTCTGCTTGATAGGAAGGAGAAGAGAGAATGCCGGGGATGTGAGGAGTCTTTGATTATGCTGGAAGCTTTACTGAGGCTGTGGGAACTGTGACCAGAGTCCATAGAGGGGAGGTCTCCAGTATTATAGTACTGAAGTTAGGATCGTGGTCAATAAGCAATAGTCTAATATAAGTATTTCTACTGTCTAAATGCTCCAGAGATGAATATAGGGCCAGGGAGACTGCATCTGTCATAGATGAATTGCAATGGGTTGAGGAAGGCTGGAGATGAAGTGTGCCATGAGCAGCTCTCAAAGCACTTCATGAAGGTGGATGTCAGAGCCACAAGGGAGTAGTCATTAAGTCATGTTACCTTGTTTTTCTTACGTACCTGTTGAACCTCTCCAATCTCACCTCGAATATATGTCCTCTAGCTATTGATTCCACAATGAGTATTCACATTATTGTACTCTTTGTAATTGTATACACCTCTGTAAGATGACCCCTCATTGTCCTATGCTCCAGTCAAAGAAGTCCCAACCTACTCAACCTCTCTCGTTCATTCACTCCCTTGAGTGCTGACATCATATTCATATACACTCAGTGGTTACCTTGTTAGATACACCTATACACCTGCTTGGTACTTCAAATATCTAATCAGCCAATCATACGGCAGCAACTCATTCCATAAAAGCATGCAGACATGCTCCAGAGATACACTTGTTGTTCAGACCGAATGTCCAAGTGGGAAAGAAATGTGGTCCTAGTGACTTTGACCGTGGAACGCTTGCTAGTGGCAGGCGGAGTGGTGTGAGTATCTCAGACTGACCTCCTAGGATGTTCACACACGACAGTCGCTAGAGTTTACGGAGAACGGTGTGAAAAACAAAAAAGCACATCCAGTGAGCAACAGTTCTGTGGTTAAAAACACTTTGTTTGTTTATTTATTGACAAACAACATGGACTAGGCCCTTTTGGCCCTTTGCGCCACATGCCCAGAAGTCCCCAGTTTAATCCTAGCCTAATGACAGTACAATTTACAATTACCCCACCAACCGGTACGTCTTTGGACAGTAGGGGTAAACTGAAGCACCCGGAGCAAACCCACGCGGTCAGGGAAGAACGTGCAAACTCCTTACAGGCAGCGGCGGTGCTGAGGTTGCTCTCAGGAATGAGTGCCAGGAGGGGAACGTGCGGAGGGACGAATGGACAAGGGAACCACAGCAGGAGTGATCCCTGCAGAAAGTAGAGGGAA